>NC_056729.1:211694818-211994818 GCF_019279795.1 Protopterus annectens | reverse complement strand
GTGGGGTAGGGGAAGTAGGTATATTTTGGGAGGTAGGTTGGGGAGGTAAACAGACAAGACAAACAAGACGCATACAGGGGGGAGTATGGCACATGGGGTGGGTGAACACCATTGACGGGGAAGGGTGTTTGGAAATCGCAAGCCCATGAGCCCACAGATGGCAACAGTGGAACTGAGATCCCCACCCAAGGGCAGTCACCACTGCACTTTCACAGCCCGGGGGGTGGCTGTGCTTGGGGTGCGTAGGAGAGACAGGCTCACCCGTGAGTCACGCCACTCTTGCCTCGAGCTGGCGTAGAGGATCAGCGACTGAACGCTGGATCTCCCTACGCACCACAGCCTGGACTGTTCGGAGGGTGATAGGTGAGCCCCATCCCCTGCAGCGCTTCCACCTGAAGGTGGCACAGGACCAGCAGAGGAGGGGGTCCTGGGCTGGGCACCAGAACTGCTGGTGCCAGGTGCCATCACCAGCTGAGGTGGGACAGGTGGGTCCACTGAGGCCGGCCTTCCCATACGTTCTATGTTTAGGAGGATTTAATGACAATATGGGTTAGTAATAGCCAGCAGCATTCCAGTTTAGTTGTAACAGCATACAGTAGTATTCCTATTAACCCAACACACCAGAGTTCAAACAGTTGAACAGCACGCATAACACATGCATATATAGAACAACAGTGGACATTCCAACAGCATGCAGGATTGATTGGTGGCAACAGGCCACCAAGATTGTGGTATGTGAACAGGGCACATGCATAGAGGTAAATACATGCATAGAGGTAATTGCAGACATTTACATAACAATAGGACATGTGTCCCAACAAATGTTATGAGATTAGACATACCCATTGAGGTGTGGAATTGCATTGTTTATGCACAAACAGTGGGGTGTAAAATGATACCTCCATTAACAACTTTTCCATACTTATAGTTACACTACATTCCTATTGACTGCAGTTAAATATCCCCTACATGTATTATTACACTAGGCAATGTCTGTTAAATTGTGAAATGGGTTTTGCTAGTTCTTGATATACCGGACCTGTATCTGACATATAAACTGTCCTGGATGCAGATGTTACTGCTACATATTTATATTTTTCATTTATATTTATGTATCTACATATCTGAATGTGTTCAGGTGACATTATCAGGTATATGTTAACAGCCCCCTACATTTCTAGCAGTATACTGACACTTCTGGGGAACACATTAACAAGCTACTCATGTGCCAGATTAACCTGTACATGCCGGCCATTAACAGACAGTTGAGGACTGTATATATGCTTAACAGCTACTGGCACTCCCTTCATCCACTTTAAATGGGCCTACCCATGTGTGGGTTGACTGCCCTTCAGTACTATTTCTATTATGCAAGGGTACAACAACATATCGCAGAAAGTGACACAGACACACTCCCTTAATACAACAGTACTATTTCTATTATGCAAAGGTACAACAAGATATCGCAGAAAGTGACACGGACACACTCCAGGAATTATACCTTTATTAATTACATTGCACACTTTTCTAGTGGCTCACTCAATTATTTGATATATCAGTGCATGCAGAGGTCTTTTATTCAATACTTTTGATACCTTTATTAATGGGTTACAACACCTTTTCACGCTGTCTGACTTATTTTATATGACAGTACATTCAGAGAAGTTATTCCACACTTTTTATACCTTTAATAATGGGTTACAACACTCTTTTTCAGGCTCTCTCACTTCTTTTATATCACCACACATGCAGAATATTTACTAACCTGCCTGGTGACGCAGCCTTAGCAGCCTATCTGCATAGGCTTGCTGATTCGCAGCACGGACACCTGCAGCTGTGAAGTAAATGAAGGGATATTGCAACATACCTATCAATAATAAAGACTACAATAGCAATTCTTACATACTTCATTCCATGGCTACATACTCAGTAGTGGGGCATTTGGCATTCCACAGGCCTCCTGCATCCAGTGGTTCAGTTGGTCCTCCTTGCATCTCTTCAGGTCTGCATGGTGGTGTCTGACCTGCTCACCAGTCCGAGTGATGCCAGTGGCACTGGTGAGATCATGTGCTAAACGGTTCCAGGCTTCCGCTTTGTACTCCGTGCCCTGGAACTGGCCATGCAGGAGTCTTGCATCACGATGATGGATGAGGAGCCAAACCATGTATTTTGACTCCTCAATGCCCCACCGTTGCGCTCGAAAGTGAGAGCCCTCTCCAGCACCGGCCATACTGTCTGCAGATGGGAGCTACAACCAGTTATGGCAATTCTTCCCGCCTATGGAGCTTAAATATGCCTCATTTCCCGCACTTATTTGTGATTGGCTGGTTTTGAAATATCTCAGCTAAGAGCAAACCTGCTTAGCAATGGGTAAACTTCCATTGATATATATGAGTGTGTTGAAAAGGCATCGATATTTAAAGCAGTCATGGCTTAGTGGTTTAGTACTGTGATTATGGTGCACAGTATCCTGGGTTCGAGGCCTGTCATTGCTTTTTATTTTACTACTGGCCAGACCGGATAGGGGGTGTGGCTGTGTTTATCTGACTTTGCTCAGTTTTGCCCAACATTGCTCAACGTTGCTCTATGTTGCTCTACGCTGCCCGACATTGCCCAACGTTGCCCTAGTTGGCGCGGTGCGCAGCTCTGCACAAAACTATTGCACCAGTTAAAGCACTGCTAAGCTATGAGCAATCATACTTCACTGTGCTTAATACTAGTGGACTTTGCTTAGCAGTGCTTCACATTGCTTAAGATACATTACTTATGCATTTATCAGTATGCATGACCATTCCACCTTCTTATATATATATATATATATATATATATCTAATATTGTTCACTAACGCATAGGCCATTTCAATGCATTTTACTGGGATTTAAAAGGTAAATGTCAGGAATTATTTTTAGGCACACATTTCCTACAGAAAATGGGTAGTGGAGTGGCGGGACTCGAACCCAGAATGCATGCTCTATGTGCGAGGGCTCTACCACTACACTATTGCTATTTCCCTTAATTTGCATATAAATAGTTTGTTATCCTCTTCGATGTCTACACTGCTAACTGTAGCTAAGCAATGGGAAAACCCGCGCAAATACGGGCAGCTATATCGGGAATAATAAAAAAAAGCAAACCTTTACATTTTACACTTGTACAGGGATTTAGAATGTGGGGGAGTGTAGTGTTGTGTATGTGGATATTTGAGCGTACTCGCTCATTTCTGTTGACATTTGCAGTTTAGGCACTTGCAGGGGCATGGATATTTGGACTTGGCAGTCTGACACGCCACCTGCACTCGTGCACGGTCCGTGTAAGCCTTAGAGTGAGTCAGCATGCCCTCATGAATATGCATGACACACTGACATCATACCCTTACACTGCAGTGTCCGTGTAAGACTTAGTTAGTCTTACACAGGGGATTAGTGAATCCCGGCCAACATTTTATGAAAGAGAAAGTAAACCGTGATTAAATTAATTTTATGCTACAGAATTAAGGTGTCGGTGACTATTTCTTGTGTTCAGCATTCAGCCATATGTGCTGCTAACACTTTTATATGCCATACTAATCCTCTGAACCTCTGAAAGAAAATTAACATTGAGTAAATACAAGGAAGTAGATAATTTTGAAACCCATTTAAACTGTTATTAGATGATAAAGCAAACCGGAGACACAAATCTGACAGGGTTCAGCATTTAGAAATGTGATTTACTATCTTGGAAAGATTTGTTTCGCACTGATACAGGTGTGCTCTAATGCACTTTAGAAATGCCATTATTTTTTTAAAAGCTGAAGACTCCAGTGATTGCTTTATGTACAGATTATAGGGAGTATGAATGCATAATTGGCAATCAGAGAAGGACAGAGATAAGGAGATGGGACGAGGTAAGCAAAGGAGAACAATAAAAAAAATGAATGGAAGCTGGCTGCTTGGAATAGCTGGATAGAACCCTGGGTGCCACTCTGATGACTGGGGTTCAGTTAGGGAGCCTGTTCCTTGAGGAGTCAGCCAGGGGGTTGGGAATGAGCTATACTGGGGAAAGGGTTTTTGGCAAAGGACTAGCTGAAGTTGGTGGGGGGGGGTCCAGTGACACAGAGTAGTGGCACTGGGAATATGCTGTGAATATGGGGAACAGATTACTCTACTGTAATGTGTAGGGTATTATGAAAAGCCCTATACAGATGTCAGGATGGTGTTGGACTGGGACACCTTGACCTCATCTGTGTACTCAGCTGCTTACACATAGGACACCCCCATTTTAAGATGAAGATGATAGGACCTTGATTAGAAAGGACATATCGAACGGGTATTAAAGAGAGTGGAGCAGATCATTAAGGAGGAACTCTAGGACATAGCTGATGGGAGAATGAGAACCACAAAAATATTTTTAAAAAGTGAGAAATTAAAAGAAAGTTGCAATTAGATAACTTGTATTTTATCTTGTTGTTTAGGTGTGATATGCTGCCAGATACACTTATTAGTGATTGCAGGATTCAGTAAGTCATGCAGTAGTGAGTGTGGTTCGCTGTATGGTGTTTCTCTTTGGTCACTGTTGTGTAACTATGAAGTTAGCATATTTAAGTATGGGGTGCAGGCACAGTGTCCCCACATCAAGCATTTGTTTTTGTGTTTTTATGTTTAGTGCTTCAGGTGTGTTGAGGTTATATGCTTTTGCTATTTTACTATCTTTCTACAGATAGCTTTATTTGGGTTCCTGTTACATGATCGAAGACGCATTGTGTCGAATGCATCTTGATCGAACATAAAAGAACGAAAAGGCAAAATAGCAAAGCGACTTTTAAGCAAATTATTTCCCTTGGAAAGTGCTTGGCTGCTTCCGTTACTTTGCTGTTTTCAATACTGTAGTGCGAACTCGGAGTTGGTATATTTAAGTAGGGGGGATGTGGGGGGCACAGCCCGCCATGTAATGTTTAAAATTTTTTTTTTTTTTTTTTTTTTTTTGGAACAGCGATTTTTTTTTATTTCCCTTGGAAAAAAATGGCTGTTCTGAGGTTTTGGCATTGTTACTTTCACTTACATGGGTTCAATTAATCATCGTTTGCTTTTGTAAGTGTTCGATGATGTAATGTAGACTTCTTTATTTTGCTATTGGACAGATATGTAAAACATGTGTTTTCCTTTTGCAGTCAGTTCCAATTCCAGCTTTTTTCAATGGTTTGCATAATCAACAGTAATGTGTTTCAGTGTAATGGAACATTGACTGTTAATGATACACACATGTGCATATGCACACACGAATAAATAAATAAACAAAACAAGACTATCCATTATGCATTTCCATGGATGTAACAAAGTCATCTAAATAGGAATGGGTGGTCCAAGGGAGGTTTTAAGAACTGGGTGGCCCAAGGGAGGTTTTAAGAACTGTGCAGCAAGAAAGTCCGAAAGGGATTTCAACTTAAGTAGAATAAAGTAGGAAAACAGTGTGGAGCAAAGGCTGAGACACATTTTAGATTTATAAGTCCGAAGAGTTCGACAAGAAAAGGAATAGAGTAAAACGGTTGGTAAGGGGTGGGCTGTATGCATGGCAAAAGAAGAAAACTGCAGACATTTTGAACAAGTATGAACACTGAGTCAGTGTCACACAGAAGAGGGGGATCCAACAGAAATGAAGTCCAACTCTTCCACCTCCCAGCTTAACACCTTAGGCATTGTGTTGTACTGTAGTGTATAAATAAACATTTTAATGATTATCGATTTAAGAAATGTTAACAAATTATGTTAAAAAGTCATGCACGTGCAAACGCGCACACATAAAAAGCAAACAAGCACATTAGAAAGAAAAATAAAAAAATGTAGACCTGCTTTGTGCACATGAGTACAGCAGAGGGGAGATTAACAGCTGTAAACTGGATGTTCACAGGACAGTTATGACTAAATGAACTGGAAAGCGTTAGGAATACTGTGCAGTCACAGAGATTTGAATAAAGTGTAGCATATTTAGTGAAGTGGCAACAGTACATAATCTATCAGATTTCTGTGACTAGCGGGTTTACAAGAGAGATAATTGAGTGATATCATAGGTTCATAGGTAGGTACTAGGCTATGGGCCCTATGGCCTGTATAATCCTAGCCAAAAAGGTACCCTGGCTTTTGCCACCCAAGAAAATTATTTTCCTGTGCCCCTGTCGAGCACAGCCACAGAAGTGGTCCCCAGGGTGAATTTCCTATCTCCCATCTAATCAAGATTTTTCTTGGAGTGCTAATGAGGAGCTTTGTTTGATATAGATAGGTAGTTTGTTCCAGAGTATGGAAAGTCTCTGAGACAAGAATCTATCCTTCCAGCATGTTCTGTTTATTGTGGTAACAAGTCCCTAGAGTGTGTAGCTCAGAGGGATTGGAATTTCTTTAAGTGGAGCATGTCCAACAGCTCTGGGTTTGACATAGCTTTGTATGTTAGTCCGAGATCGCCTCTGAGTAGGTGATATGTGACTGAGTAAAGCTGGAATTTTTTGAGACTGTCTGTGTAGGTCATCTGTTTGAGGCCGGTAATTCTCTTTGTGAGGTATTTCTGCGGCCTTCCTAGTTGTTGTAGATGTCTTGTGAGGTACATATCAAAAAGGGTGTTGTACTATATAATGGGTTTAATGAGTGATGAGTAGAGGGGAACAATGACCTCCTTTTTTCTGGATGAGAAACCTTTTGTGATGGTGTGCCATGTAGAAGGATTTTCTGACTATTATGGCTATGTGATTATCAAAGGGGAGACTACTGGTCACCTGTGTCCTAAGGTCTCTTATCACACTTTTGGTGTTAAGTAGACTACTGCCAATGTGGTAATTCATGTGTACAGAGTTTTTACCAAAAGGGATGACAGTGCACTTTTTGGCATTGAGCTTGAGGCCATGGCTTTGACACCAGGCATCTGTCTCAGTGAGACCCTTTTGTAGGATGTCCACATTGTTAGGAGTTTCGATTATGGCTCCTAGTTTGTAGTTATCTGCAAACTTCATTAGCCAAAGACCTTCTGTGTTAGTGTGTACTACTGAGAAGTAGATGCCAAACAGGAGAGGACCTAGGACTGAACCCTGTGGTACTCCGCTTGTCACTGGTCCAAAGTCTGATTTGAAGTCTGCTACTTTCACAGTGTGGGTTCTGTTAGTGAGCCAGTTGGCAACCCATCTTGTGACATAGGGATTTATACCTAGTTTAGTGAGTTTATCTGTAATTCCAGAGTGGGGGAAGCCTTGGCGAGATCTAGATAGGCTGTGTGAACCACCTTACTCTCATCTACGGCTTTGGTGACCGCTTCAAAGAAGTCTGTCAGGTTTAGAAGACATGATCTGCCTTTTACAAACCCGAACTGGGTGGGGTCCAGAGTTTGGAGATTACCAATGTCATTGTTTATAAGTTGCATGATGATACGTTCCATAGCCTTGCAGACCATGCTAATGGGGCGGTAGTTCCTGGGGTCTGTGGTGGTTCCCCCTTTGTGGAGTGGGATAACAGTCACTGTGCACCATTCAGTGGGCACAAAGCCTGAGGTGAAGCTATGATTGAACATGGTACTTAGGTGGGGTGCCAGTTCGTTCTGTAGTTCATGTAGAACTCAGACTGGGATGTTGTCAGGTCCCATGAATGCTGTGTTCTTGGCTTTAGAGAGTGTGGTTTTTACCTGTGCAGCTGTGATTACAGGAACTTTGCATTCTTTCAGTATAGAGATGGGCCCTTTAGGGGGTGCAAGGGGGGTAAAGTTAGCACTGAACCTATCTGCCAGGATGTTAGCAATATCAGTTGGTTCTGTATATTTAGTGCCATTGTGCTGCAACTCAGAGCAGATCTGAGTGTTGCCATAGGGATTCTTGACATAGCTATAGAATGCTTTGTGGTTGTCTTTAGAATCCGTGGTGATTTTGTTTTCGTAACTAGCTTTGGAGGATTTTGAGGGATCTCAGCTTTTTACTGAGGCTGACCAGGGAGTTCCTCCAGTCATGGGATTTCACTCTTTTTTTTTTTTGCAACAGTTTCTTCTGTTGTAGAGTTTGTTTATGGCAGGGGACCACCAGACTGGCTTCCTTTTTTTGGAGGATAGCATCTCGGTTCTGTTAAGGATTGCATGATCCATGCACTCGTGTAAGTGCTTATAAAGTGCATTTGTGTAGGATTCAGCAGTCGTACCACTATTGTCCATCTGCATGGGTGTCGTGAAGTTTGCCACTTCTGTCTTAAGAAGTCTGAAGTTGGCTGTGGAGAAAGATTTTACGGTGGTTTCGCTAATGGAGGGTGGGGGCGGGCTGTGGATGTCTAGGGTGATTAGCTTGTGGTCGGATCTGACCAACGAGGAGTTGACCTCGGGTGTAGAATACCGGTTGCCCATGTTGGTAATGACCAGGTCTAGCATATTTCTGCCCCTGTTGGGGGTATGGATAAGTTGATCCAAGGCATTGGAATTTATGAATTCCAGAAAATGTTGAGCAAAAGAGTTGGTACAGGAGTAGTTTTCCCAGTTAATGGTGTAGTTGAAATCGCCCATTATTAGGATGTTAGGTTGTACCCTAATATTTTCCAGTATATCAAGAAATGAGGAGTGGAAATCCTGGGGCATGGTGGGGGATCTGTAGCAAGCTACAATTTGGATTACGGTCTTGCCCAGAGTTAGTTGCATTTGGATAATCTTGGATGCATTATTCTGAGCAACTAGCCTGGAGGAGTGGATATCCTTGGACATGCCTCCGTCTTTAGTGTTTCGGTCCAGGTTAGGTGGCCGAAAGGTGTAGTATGAATTATAGCCTAGTAATGCAGGGGGTGATCTCTGGTGCCTTGAACCAGGTCTCTGTCACTGCACAGATGTCGATGTTCTCCATTTTAAGGAGTGCCTCGAGTGAGTGCATTTTGAGGTTTAGACTTCTTGCATTGAGTAGTATTACCCTCAGATTTTGCTTGTTTGTACTGGTTATGGTGGTGAGTTTGTCATTTGAACCTTGCCTAAAAAGGCACTATAGGGGTGGCAAGAGCCTTAGTCAGGATCCAGAATCCCAAGGGCGACAGATGCAGGCCATCTCTGGCAAAGCATCATGGTCTGTCGATCATGTCATCCCAGGCAGACAGATACTGGCTCCCCTTAGAATGACACCAGTAGCTTAGCAAATTGTTGAAGTCAATCATTTTGTCCTTGTACTGTGATATCGTTCTGAGTGATGGCAGGATGCTACTCCAGGCCAGGGTCATACCTGACCAGGCTGCAAGATTGGACAGCTCCTTCATGTCTCTTTTCATGTAGTCCAGGGAGGTATGTTTCCGGTCATTCACACCAACATGGACAATGACAGTCATATTTGTACTTGTTGTGGAGTGACCTGAGTGCATGCATTATGTGGTGGATCCTAGCACCTGACAGACAGCTGACAGTAACTTTCTCCTTGTTTAGCCTGGTGAGTGGAACATCAGTGTGCCTGACTGAGTCACCTATGACTAGAGTATTGGGTACATTGTTACGCCTTATGGGCTGTGGTTGAATGGCACACTGGGTTTGTAGGCTATGTGCCATTTGGGTTGTGTTGGGGGGTGGAGGTTGCTTGTGTTTCTGCTTTGGAGGTCCCTGTTGCTTGGGCAGATTTTTATTGAGAGCCTCTGTGAATGTAGGTGTGTGTATTCTGTTTCTATGTGTGTGTTTTGGTGGTGTAGGTTTTGAGGAACTATGTGATGAGTGTGGTATGGTGCAAGTGTTTACCCTCTCCTCTTGACTGTCTAGTCCAGTCTTGGGTGAAGAGAGCTTTGCTTCCAGTGTTGGGTGGTAGGAGGAGAGGGTTGTCTGTGTAAATGTGGCAATTGCTGCATTGCCCCAAGATGCCTAGATTCATCAGGTAGACAGGAGAAAACACCGGGAGCTGACCCTTAGACATGCCTGGATAGATGTTTATTTATCAAGTACTAAAACCTGTTTTCCTCTAGACAAGTGAGGAAAGTTGAGTGCTGTAGTAATTTGTAGCTTATTTAGTGCTTACGAGTTCTGAACAAGTGCTGAGCACAAAGAAACAGTTTTGAGTGCTAAAACTAAAAAACGGTCTAGTTCTAAGGGAAAATTTGAAGAGCAGACTTTATGGTGCCGGGAATACTTTAACCCTAGCTAAGCGGTGGGAGCTGAGATGCTTACAAATAGTCCTAGATACAGCAAATCTGTATCTGGACTACACTACTTACAGGAAGGGCAGGAAACAAGCTTAGAATTTTTTTTTTCTTTTAAAGTGGAAAGGGAGTAAGGAGGAGCAGAAGATAATGAAGGTTAAGAACTAAGTGGGTTGGCCTTCTCAGATGTTGTCCCAGTATTAGGTAGAGTAAGGTAATGACACTAAACTGAGAGGAGTGTCCCAGTTCAAATTTACAGTAGGGGTGGGCAACTGCAAAGCCACCAATTATAAGAACAGGATACCAATAGGGAGGGAGGGTGTGACAAAAATCAGAACAAACAAACCCAAACAAGTGCTTAACAAATGTAGATAATTTCCAGTTAATACCTCACACACAGTGAATCTAGCTAGAAAAGTATGCAGCAGACAATAAAAGTGCTATAAATAACTCGTAAAAATAAGCAAAAAACAGGATACTTAATGTGGGTTTGCTCAGTGTGAAATGGCAGAAACACTCAAGTTAACTTCTTAAGTAACAGAAAGTTGAAACCTGAAACAACTTTAACATAGAAGGTATTGGTAAGCAACGTTGTAATACTTAGCCACAAAGGAGACACAAAGATCATTTGGACAAGCAGACTATTTAATTAGAGCAAGTGAACTGGTTTAGAAAATGATTAATTAAATATAACAAAAAGTAAATGATCGATTTTAACAATTGGCTAAAATTTTGGTGTCATTCAAAGGGGATCCAATGTCTGTCAGCCTGGGATGACATGCTCGACAAGCCACGTTGCTTCGCTAGGGACGGCTTGCACCTGTCACCACTGGGCTTTTGGATATTGGCAAAGGCTCTTGCCACCCCCATAGTGCCTTTTTTAGGCAAGGCTCAAAAGTCAAACCCACCTCCATAGACAGCACAAGGAACAAGAAACTAAGGGTAATGCTGCTAAACGCCAGAAGTCTTAACCTCAAGATGCACGCACTCGAAGCTCTCCTCAGTATGGAGAACATCAATATCTGTGCAGTGACAGAAACCTGGTTCAAGGCTCCAGAGAGCACCCCAGCACTACCAGGTTATACCTCGTATCATGTTTTTCGGCCTCAAAACCCGGACCAAACCACAAAAGGAGGGGGAGTTTCCATATTTATCCGGGATATCCACACCTCTAGGTTAGTGGCATTGCATGAAGTATCGGAGATCATCCATGTGCAACTAACAGTGGGCAAGACTGCTTTTCAGTTTATAGCATCCTACAGACCACCCTCTCTGTCAGGAATCCCACTCAGCTTTCCTGAAAACATTGGAGAACATGAAGATCTCTCCGAACACCATTATATTGGGCGACTTCAACTACCCAAACATAGCCTGGGAGCACTATTCAAGCCCCAGCACCTTGGCCCAAAGGTTCCTGGAAATTATAAACTCAAATGCTATGGAATAACTAGTCACCACTCCCACAAGAGGGGATAACATACTGGACCTGATCATTACCAACATGGGGACTCTATGCTCCATACCAGAAAGTATATCCTTCATTGGTAAGATCAGACCATAAATTAATTTCACTGGATATCCACATCCCGACACCACCCCCAGCCCAGAAAACCACAGTGAAAAACTTCTCAAAAGCGAACTTCTCACTTCTCAAAACCGAAGTGAAATCCTTCAAGGCCCCAGGGTCAGTGGAAACTATGACCCAAACTGCAGAATCCTATATAAACGCATTCTACGGACATCTCCAGGAATGCATGGATCATGCTATCCCAAACAAGACCAAGACCCAATCATCCAAAGGCAGGCGTCCAGTCTGGTGGACCCCAGCCATAAATAGACTGTACAACAGAAGGAGGAAGCTACTACATGATAGAGCAAAATCCCTAATAGGGAAGGCATCTCTGATCAGTACTAGCAAAAAATTGCGATCCCTCATAAAATCCTCCAAGGCCAGCTTTGAGAGAAAAATTGCACAGGACACTAAAGACAATCATAAAGCTTTTTTTCAGTTATATTAGGAACCTGGGATGCAACTGCCAGACTTGTTCTGAGTTGATTCTAAACGACAAAAAATACACTGAACCCACAGACATCGCCAATATCCTGGCAGACAGGTTCAGTGCAAACTTCTCCACCCCCTCCCCCCCAAGAGAGCAAGTATCTATCCTGGCAGGGGGCTCCCTCCCAAACATCTCTGATGCTCAGGTGAAGGCTGCCCTCTCCAAAGCAAAAAACATTGCTTCCATGGGACCAGATGGCATCCTGGGTTGCGTCCTACATGAACTCCAGGAAGAACTAATCCCTCAAATAAAACAGCTGTACAATCTCAGCCTCACTACAGGATATGTGCCCACAGAATGGCGTACAGCCACACTGGTCCCACTCCACAAAGGTGGAGCCTCTACGAACCCTGGAAACTATCGCCCCGTAAGCCTGACTAGCCTAGTCTACAAGGCTATGGAGAGGATCATCATGGAGCTCATAAACAAAGACTTTGGGGACCTACAGACACTAGATCCTACCCAATTCGGCTTCATCAAGGGCAGATCCTGCCTTTTGAACCTGGTTGACTTCTTTGAAACAGTCACCAAAGCCATAGATGAAGGGAAGGTAGTCCACACAGCTTATCTGGACCTAGCAAAGGCATTTGACACAGTACCCCACTCAGGCATCATAGATAAGCTATCCAGCTTAAATATAAACCCCTATGTCACAAGATGGGTCGCAAACTGGCTCAAAGACAGAACCCACAGAGTGAGAGTTGCTGGAGCCATGTCGGACTCAAAACCGGTCACAAGTGGTGTCCCACAAGGTTCTGTCCTGGGACCGCTCTTGTTCGGTATATACTTTTCTGAGGTACAGGCCAATGTGGGAGGACTATGGCTCACCAAGTTCACAGATGACTGCAAACTGGGCGCCATAATCGACTCTCCAGCTGACACAAACATCCTTCAAAAAGGTCTCTCGGAGACAGATAACTGGTGCCAGAGCCGTGGTCTAAAGCTAAATGCCAAAAAGTGTATAGTCATACCCTTTGGCAAAAACAATGTGCCCACAAACTACCACATAGGCGGTAAACCATTAAGTACAGAGAAAGTAATTAGGGATCTGGGGACCCAAGTTGATAGCAATCTCTCCTTTGACAACCACATTGCCAAAGTGGTTAGAAAGACCTTGTACATAGCCCACCTCATCATGAAAGGATTCACATCTAGATCACGAGAGGTAATCGTGCCCCTTTATTCATCCCTCATCAGGCCCATCATAGAATACAATGCCCCTTTTGGGATGTACCTTACCCGACACCTGCAGCAATTAGAAAGACCCCAAAAGTACCTCACCAAGAGGATCAAGGGACTCAAACAGATGCCATATGCTGCTCGGTTAAAAAAACTCCAGCTCTACTCAGTTGCATACCGCCTATTTCGAGCCGATCTATGCCTGAAATATAAAGCTATGTCCAATCCAAAATTAATGGACATGCTCCACCTCAGTAAATCTAAATCCCTTAGAGCCACACACTCGAGGGACTTGAACCTCAGCACAGAAATAAATAGAACTTGCTGGAGGGACAGATTCATAACCCAGAGGCTCCCTTCGCTCTGGAATAGAATTCCAATTCATGTTAGGCAGAGCACTTCACTGAATCTCTTCAAGAAGAATCATGATGGGGGATCGTAGGTTTGTCCCGGGGATTACTTCTGTGTCACTATTAGACAGAGGCACAGTAAACTAAACCTTAAGGGCACAGTATACTCAAATCAAGGGGTGGCGTAAGCCAAACAAAATCGGGCTAGGCTTATAATTGCCCCAGGGCAGGTAGCCTAGTATGAACCTATAATTTACAGTAAGGCGTTATAAAAAAAATTTGAGCAATGGATTGCCACAGCATTTATAAACAGGCTAATGCCCCCTGTTATGTCTTCATGAGACTGACAGAGTGTATGAATAAAAAGTACATTTTTTGCATATTGTATATGTTCATGGGCATGGAGACAAGGGGACCATTGTGGAGCCTAGCCAAATTTCCCAACTGCCTGTAAGCACTGTCACTGTCTGGTTAAATAATTTGTTCAAGGTCACACTGCGGGCAAATGAAAGCTGAGGGGAATCAAACCCTATATCACAGGAAGAGGCTTATTAACAGCTCATGGCCTTAATTCTCTGCACCAACTGCCAGACTGCTACCCATCATAAGGCAAAGATCTGTGTAAATTGTATAAGGAGTTGAGTAGCATGCCCATATCTTAGGATATTGTGGCCGAGTGTTACAGGTTGAAATTACTGACAAATGTTTATCTGTATGTGTAGAAACCCAGGAGAGGCTTATAAATCAGTGCATTTAGTAAGATCCAGTATATGGACCTTCTCTGTATCACATTAAATTTATTTATGTAGATATATTTTGTTTACCGGGGTAGTGCACTGATCAATATTGACCAATTTCAGGGTCACCCCAGGTATAATTGATCTGGAAATAACTTCATGAAATTGAGCACCACAAATGTGCTTAATAAATAGGGTGTTGATATAACTATGGAGTCCAGTATTAGTTAATTATTCGACAACATGGGAGGAAAACTATATCTGTTGAAAGCTTTCATTTTCTGTGTTTACAGCTTTCTCCTGTTAAATTGTAAAAGTGCATATAATTGGGTAACCTGTCTGTGGGAAGATGTGCTAACTCTGTTGAAAGATTCTGACCATCTGAAATTAAAGCAAACTGCAAGGCACTAGGTGCAGGATAGTCAGGAAGGGTCCACAGCATTAGGTGTCCATGTGTTCTTAATCTGTAGTAACAGAATCCAGACTAATATCTGGGTATCATGACTGTCAAAGAAATGAAACCTGTATGGGTGAGAGCAAGCATGCCAAGAATAGTCAGAGTTGACAAGAACACAGAAGTGAAGCACAGGTGTTTTTCCCATATAGCTCTTCTAATGAGATATTGCCACTGTTAGTAGTCCATAGGGAATTTGCACTGCTTTCAGAGTGCTTTATAGCACTTATAGACGTATAAGTAACACCTGGTCTAAAATGGAATGCCGACAGTCATTTTAAGGATATTCTCCAGTCCTGCAATGGCAGAGATCAAAATTTCGCATAAGAGAGCATAAAAGTATATCTGTTTTACTTCGTAGTACAGTATAATGTATGAGTGACATCTGTGTCTCCCCCCACATCACTCTAGCATACCTGATAATACTGCAGTACAACAGAGGTGATGGTAAGTTTGTCAGTGCGGAAGATTAATGCTCTGAGCTGTTACAGACAGCTTCCTGTAGTCAAAGTACAGAATTTGATTAATTCCATTTACCTACTGTGTGAATCTGAGCAAGTCACTTAACCATAGAGTGCTCCTAGGTCCCCCCAAAAAGGGAAACTTTGTCCAGTGGGTTTACCAGAGAGATTAAATTAAAAAAAATGAGCCATCAAGTTTAATGGAGTCCAGAATTTATAATTTATTTCCAGTATGTATGTCAGTAGCACACTTACCTTTGATAGTGGGCGATCACAAAGTTTTGTGTTCTATTCCTGGATGTTGTAAACACAAACTCTGTGCAGTAGATTGTCAATAAGATGACCAGGGGTGGAAACATGCTGAAAATGGTCCTCACTGATATGGTAGAGCGCTGCACACCCTCTAGTATAATGTCATCTCTGGAAAGGTCAAACCACAAAACTGTCTCATTTAAGGTTAAAATAAAAGCCAAAACCACAGCTAACTCTGGAATGTTCTGGAACTACCCTGTGGCTAACTGCCTATTAAGTGATCAACTTGGCAAAATTTCAAGTCCCCCTAAATTTACCTAAGAACACTGCTGCCAGTATGGAACTGTTCACAGAAACTGTATACAAGTATGTTAATAGCTGCATAGAGTCAGCTGTACCCACCAGGAATAAGTACAGAACCAAGCCACCCTGCTGCAATCGCCACATAAGTAAGATGTATAAAGGAAGGAAGAAAATCATGACAGAAATACAAGGCCAATGTTAAGAGCCTCTGGCTGACCAGATTTGCAGATGACTGCAAATTAGGAGCGGTCATAGAATCTCCCGGCACTAATGTTCTCCAAATAGGGCTGTCACAGATAAAATAACTGGTATCAGAGCTATGGTCTAAAACTGAATGCAAAGCAATGTATAATAGTATTCTTTGGGAAGTCGGCCACCCTTTGTAATTATATCAACAACACAACACAACTCTAAGTATCAACCCAGTAGTCAAGGACTTTGGGACACGGACAGTAATCTAGCCTTTGGTCATCAGATGTCTGTTGTAGTAAGGAAATCAAAGGCATGGTATCTAGGTCCAAGGAGGTTATTGTTTCACTGTATTCTACATTCATCAAACCTATCACTGAGTGCAGTACCCCACCCTTGGTACGCAACTAACCAGGAGCATGCAACAACTGGAGCATCCATGGAAGTTCTTCAGTAAATATGACAAGGAGTAAATAGCATGTCCTATGCAGATCGCCTCAAAGCCCTATACCTGTATTCTGTCTCCTACAGGCTGTTGAGAGTAGGTCTATGCTTGGCATACAAGACATTGTCAGATACCACACTGATGGACTTACTGCATATCTTCAAAACAAAAAGCAGCAGAATTACCCATTCTAAAGATGTAAACCTTGCCTATGATATTAAAAGGATATGCTGCAGAGACGGGTATATATCCCAGAGACTGCCCTGTCTATGGAGCAGGATCCCCATCCATGTGAAGCAGAGTTCCTTCCTGACTCAATTCAAGTGTAATTTGGATGGGGAACAGGAAATTTATCCCTGGTTTGGCACCTATGTCTCTAATGGACACAGACAACCTGTTAATGGTATCTCCCAGGCCCCTGCTTGTAAACGTTTCATCTTGTAAGCCACTGCTTATACATACCAAGAGTACCAGAACTTGTCAGAGATTTGGGATGCATGGCTAGGCTTACAAACACCCCAGTTATCATTAGCCTAGTACACACCAATGAACCTATGAAGTCCAGGTACTTGGATTCATTTTGTCTAGCTATTACCACAGATGGTTAAGTCAATAAGCTGTTAATCTGCTTCCTGTAGTCATTGGTTTGATTCCCTCAGTCTCTAATTTACTGGGAAATTACACTAGGCTCATCAATGGACTTCTGAACTGCATACCTAATGACTGCCTATGAACTAAGTCCTATCTACCATTTGACTACCGACTTAGTTGGTCAAGTGATGAGCATTATTTTTATAGTAGCAGATAAACAGCACAGTTGAAGCATCATTTTCAACTCTTTGGCCATTTCTGTGCTGGTCATACATGCATGTGCCATAAAGTCCCATCATAAGACAGATCACAATCTTCAGCAGTAGTAAAACTGTGAAACATGGCAGCTTGGCAAAGCCCTATGAAGCTGCATCATTCTTACTTGCATATCATCACAGGAGTTTTGGGCTTAAAATTGCTGTCTTTGGTCCACATGACTAACTTCTGAAGTGGCTATGAGGATAATTTAAAATACTGCTTTAATACCTGCTATTGAAATCATTGACACTGAATCAGTTGCATGTGTTTCATGGTCTGGAAGAGTTCATGCCCATGTCTGTGAATAATAGAGGGATTTAGCTGGGTTATCTCAGTAGGAATATCAAACCTTGCTCTCGTTACCTGGTGGAGTAAAATACGGGAACAGCCTTATTCTTATTTTGCAACTTTAAGCTGGACTTGAGGTAGGGAAATAATTATACTTGTGAAAGATGTAGTTTCAAATAATAAAGCTCCAGCTGCCATTCAGGTGACCACAAGTAGCAGTGATGCAAGCAATTTCACAGGTTAGAATGGATTCAACTCTGTTTACCAAAGGTTGCTTACCTATGGGACTAGATACAGTCGGATTACTGCTGTCTGCAGCTAAACAGGTGGTGACACAAAAAGCCATGAACATCAGCCCTAGAGGGAGGAAAAATCTAGCCTCCTGGCAGCATATAGGGCAGCTTTTGTCTTGCCAATCCCTGATCATGTCTGATCCAAAAGACATTTGCAAATCTCTAGGACAAGGAAGGCAACTACAGAAGTCCAAATAGTTGCCAAAAAATAATTAAATTGCATGAAGCAGAAAGCAAGATGCTGTGGGGGAAGTTAGCATTTGTTTTGAGTAATCCTTCTGTGCTTCTTTCTGTGAGGCAAAAATTTGCATGTCATCAGTAAGAGGTTTTTACAAAATATTGCCTTATGTCTGGTTGGTTATCTTGGGGTATGCATAGCTGACATTGCAGTTTCAGTTTTTAAACACCTCAGTATGTTTACTAGTACAAGAAAAACTATTATTCGAGAAAAGAAATTGAATACTCATAACTGGAAAGGCTACTAAATTCCTGCAGCCTTCCTATAATCACCCCTAGCCACAAAATGTTCAATAAGAACCTCTGCTCCCAGTCTCAGTAGAAATAATGGCAACACCCTAACACAGCAAAACAAAACACTGTTTTTGCAACTGTTGTCATAGAATAGGTATTCTCTAAGATAGAACTAGCCTGTTGGAAGTGGCTTCTGGCTCTTTCTATATGTACGGGAACAACAAAGACTGCAGAGCTTCTGAACCATCTCATTTCAGAATACAAATGTAAAAGACTTAAGAGGGGCTAAGTAGTAAATGTCTGTCAATGTTGCTATGATCTAACGCTAATGTTTTTAACGTACTGGTTGCCTGCCAAATTTATTTGATGTTACACGTATTTTCTAATACAATGTAATCCAAAATATTTTATGAGCCATACTTTCATCTGTAAATTCTTACCTGCAATTTATTTGTAAACCTTTGTCAGTAATTGACTAAATAATGTAATGCAACTTAAGTTATTGTATTGTATTGTACTTGTTCATTACTGCACCCAAGTCATGCATGAAAAGGACACTGAGGCAAGTCTAACCACCTGGTTCATAGACAGTGTGGCAGAGATAGACTGATGGACAGAAAGTCTGACACCTAGCTAATATTGGCAGAGAAAGTTATTTATTAATTACAAAAATAAAAGAGGCTTATGCAGCTGTGTAGGTGCTCACAGTTTTATCACATCCTCTACAGACGGTATAAGATAAGAAATACAGAAATTAACATTATTTATTATGTTTTTCAATACTGCTAAAACTGAATGAGTCACTACTTTGGTATGACTGCTTTTTTCAGAGCAGATGTTCATTGTTACTTACATTTGAAACTTACAACATCCTTTATGTTTACTTAAACTGTGCAATGCAGCACTTAATGACTGGCCTATGAACTGTTTTTTTTTTTTCCTGGTTAGAAACTATTAAAGATATCAGAATGCAGGCACCCAGTATCCATATGTAACACTCTCAAGACTGTCTCGGTGTATTTGCGCTCTCTCTGTGAACCCCCCCCCCTTCCTGTTCTGTATCTGAAGAGTTTATTCATTTTTCTTGTGCTCTTCTGATACTTGCTACACACAAGTTTTAATTTCTGGCTCCAGCTGCACTTTTCCTCCACATTTAGCTGCATTTCTCTCTCTTGTTGTCCTTCTGCCACTGAGGCCATCTACTTCTGATCTGTTCCCAAACTGAGTAACACTTGTCTTTTCTCTCCCTCTCTTCTATTTTCCATTTTCAGTCTTTCCCCTTCTTGTCTTGCTGTTCTCACCTGATCTACTTGCCCTTTATATTCCCTTTATTTTTGTATTATATACTGCTTTATTAAAAAGCATTGCCCACTTCTGTACTATTTATTTATATTTTGCTTTACTCACTCCTTACTTGTTCTTTTTATATTATATATCATTCCGTTAGTTCTCAAACTAATTCTGCTAATCCCCAACTTTCTTTGTTTAGCATATGTGTTGTTTTACAATTGTACAACCTGACCCAACCATCCGTTAGCTACACCACTAGCATGCCACCTCATGGAAACTTTGCTTGCCTTTTACCCTTTCTTTATGTTCATACGCTACTGCTCATAGATTCCTATTACACATGCCTTGAGTATGCATTTTAATATATATTAAATATAAATTAACAATTAACTTAACAGTTTAAAATATGGTTTAATTTAAAGGGTATGGAATATTAACTAATAATCCACTAGTCTGTAAGGTTATACAACCTATATTAACAATTTGTACTTATTTCACAAGTGTGTTATTTATATAAAATTAAAAAAAAAAATCAACTTTCCTAATGGAAGTACCAAATGTAATTTCTATGACTTTATATACATTCCTATTATGCTATGATTGCAAGTAAATACAACTTTAAGCAAGTGGGTGTGGTAGCCCTGTGGAACAAAGTTTGTTTTGTCAAGAGTGGGAGGAAATTAATGGATACGCATAATCAAATTAAATATCTAAGTCTGAGATTGTAGTGCAGGGGTGTGTGGATGGGGGGTGCAGCATCCTATTAAAAATAAATAAAAAATATATATATATATATATATATATATATATATATATATATATATATATATATAAAATATTGATGAATTGAGCATTGAATCTTCCAGAAGTGACCAGATAATCTTCAGACTAGTGTGCTTCAATGAAATCAACTAGGTCTTTATTAAATGCAATGAAATGTTGCCTTGAAAAATGAACACTGAGTTAACATGGACTTATCTCATGTTCAGAGACTGTACAGCTGCTCACTGCAGGACAACCAAGTAGCGCCTTAGACCTTTTCTTATGAAGACCACCTGCCCATTTCTGTCCCAGAGTTTTGCATGGATATCTGGCTGCAGAGAGATAGGCTATGAAATCCTAGGCAGTGAGATATATGTGGATCCCTGGAGTCGCGTGTAGAGAATGGCTGGAAGGACCCACACATAGATGAGTGGACTCTGGTTACCCATAGTCTTAATAACAGATCAATCATTAAAGGTAGGGATGTCTTTGATATAGTGATTAAGGTTTGCGTTTAGGATGTACAACAGATAGGTTCCCAATACATGAAACACAACCCACGTGCCACAGTCAGGCATCAGGTGTGCTCCTTGGCCTGTGTTGACATACCTGAAGCCAGAGTAGGTCAGGGCTTAAAACAATGTACATCCGTAATGATGAGTGTGGATGAGTGGAGCCCCAATTCAAAAGTTTGCGCAAGTACAGCGAAGTGCAAAGGTAGAATGATGACTCCAAACAGCAGCCAGCACTTCAAACCACCAAAACAATTTGTTTAATATTATTTCATTAAGGAACAGACCGGTTTTGGCAACTCCATGCCTTCATCAGTGTTAAAGTTCCAAACAATAATGTCACATTAAAATACACAAGTGACAGAACGCCGTTAGAAAATCACCACCCATTTACACAAGTGATGGAACACCATTAGAAAATCACCACCCATTTAAAGAGACAGCATTGAGCCCCGGTGAAAATAAAGTCCTCATTCTCAAAGTTAAAATGTATTTGGAAGGTACCCATACCTCATTTGGTGTTGTAATAAGGATTAAGTAATTGCTTCTCAAAATAGGAGTACATTATCTGTGACCCACCCTCATTGTTATTAATAAAAGATGTGTATTGAAATTTAAAAATGCTTTTAGAAATGATGTAATGAAGATATCTTTGGATATTAGTAGCAGCTGTACACATGTAGTACATCCTACATTCACCAAACATGCACATTTTCAGATTCTTTTGGCCATTTTCTGTCTACTAGATAGTCCACATACAGCATAATGTCTACTTCTGGTGTACAGAATCATAAATGTGTAATGAAAATGCTGTAGTCATTTACCTCACGCCACAGATGGGGACAGGTCATCCTTCCTGTACTTTTAGATGTTAAATTCAGAATTCATAAGAACATTTAATGGTGATCCTTAGGCTTTTATTGCATCAGCTTTTAATTCTAAGAAGTTAATTTTTTGGAACTCAAGGAAGTCACCCTTTAGAATGCCATATGACAGTGTTGTGTGGCACATACCCTGACTGGTGGGATTTAGAGAGCTTGAACGTGTATAAAGGGAAGAAAATGGGGTGGTAGCTGAAAGACTCAATAGTCATACTAATTATTAATATGACTACTATTAATATATAATTATTATAATATAATTATATATTATATAAATTATGTTTATATATATATATATATAAATATATATTATATAATGTAATTATATATATTATACATTATATTTTATTTTTATATTACTGTAATAATTAATATAATTAATTAAAGTCATATATTAGTCAGATTTAGATAGAGTATCCCCTCTAGCACTATAAAACTGAACTGAAGATTACTCACTGCTTGTTAATCCTTCCAGGATTTAGTTATCATTTAGTCTATTATTATTGTTATCTAGTTACTGTTTTAGAACATTTGTAGCTCTGTGTTTTACTTCTTGTTTCTCAATGTTTGTAACTAGAGCTTACTACTCAATTGTACGAATTTGCTCCTGTAATTTTCTTGTCATGATCATATCTACTATATACATACCTTGATTGTTGTTTACCATCTACCATGTCTGTGGAGCTTTTCTTCCTGGGCCTCTGCTGAAAAAGAACCTGTGTCCAGTCTGAATTTCCTGGGAAACAAATGTAAAATAAATAAATAAAATATTGTCTTCTTCCTGCTTCTGTATATGTTTTTGTTTGTGTTTTGCAAACATTGCCAACTGCAGTTTATGATCTTTACACCTGAGTGTTCTCAGGATATGGTGAAACATTTTCAAAATTTGTTTATGTATTGGGGAATGTTTATTTGATTTTAACAATGTACAAGAATTCATGCAATAGCTCACACAAATCCGATACAACAATATGTTTTATAATGCATTATAAATGAATAAGCCCCAGATATACAGAAAAGGGAGAGAGAGGCAGTTTTCCAGACTGACCTAATAGTCAACCTATTATAAATATCACTAACATGTTTTCTCTTTTGGAGTATTACCGTGTTCTGAAAAGAGAATTTAAACAGAGGAGTCATGTTTACCATGGAATATCCAAGTAGTTCCCTAATTTACAGCTATTTCATTTTGCTTTTATTATGAGATGCAGCATGTAAAGGATAATGAAGTGTGTTTTGGCCAAGCCTTCCAACCTTCTAAAATCCACATCCAGAGAGGGATGGACAATCTGCTGTAGATATTGAGTAAGGGTATGTACGTGGCTATTCTGAGGGTCAGCATGTCAAAGAACCACCAGATAAATGTCTCCATCACCCTGCTTTCAGGTTTTGTACATAGTCCATAGAATTTGCACCTGTAACCAGGCCCTATAGATGCTGCCATTCAGTAACTGATGATAAGCAAAACATCATGCACTCCAAAAGTGTTCAGCTTTGAAAGGAGCTGATCAGTAGACTAGTACCCATCTCATGGGTAGTTTGTAATTTTATGTCAATGCTTTTTTCATTTGTGATGTGTATGAAAACTTTTAAAGTAGCAGAACTCATTCATCGTAGACTTCACTTTTAAAATGGCCTCCAAATCCACTGAGCTATTCTGAAGTTTTATATGATTTTGTAAATTTCTTCTGTTTCGGGTAGTAATTTTCCTCCTCTTAGATGTTTTTAGCTTAATACAGTCTTGCTGTTGTTTTAGTTAAGTTTGATTTCAGATGACAAAGGGCTCACTGAACTGTGAAGCACTACACCGGGTGACTGGAGAGGAGGAGCCTATTTTTCATTACCATTTTTTGGTATACTGTACAGAAGTGAGCAAGTACAGGTATCTTACTATAACAGTAATACAGAACATTGACATATTGCAGTTTCTCATTTCTCAGGGTAATTACTAGTAGCGTGAATTGAAGTGTGTTCCATTAGACAACCCATTCAAAATCCGCTGTAAGAAAATGGTGACAACAAAACTGGGAATGTATGCATTCATGTGCCTGAATACAGTGGAAGCCTCATTGCATAATGCCATTTGTTCAGATGGAGGGGTTGTATTCTGATGTGGTACATTTGAGGAATGTAGTCATTCGCAGGCCAGTTTGGCAAAACACAAGAATTGTTTAACCTTCTGCAGTTGAAAATCTAGACTCTAGTAATACCCTGTCAAATTATATTGTAAGTAGAGATTTCTCAGCAACACTGTGTTATAAGGAACAGACATATCAAACAAACCACCCCTCATCAAAAAGCACCCCTGTCCTTTCAAGAGAAACCATCTCCATCCATTCAGGGCATGAAGTCCAAGAAAGCAAAAAAAAAAATTTCTTACTGCTGTTGGCCCTCGTACGTTCTCCTGCCAGAATTATCATGTTTCCATAACAGAGTTATGTATTTCATTTTCCATTTCCATATATAATTGCTTCACTATTTTTTATGTCCTTAGTAGGTCCTAGTTTCATATCATACTGGTGCCATCTCATCCTCCTTACCACTGCCACCCCTCCCCACATACACTTGTGGGGCTTTATGGAGACTATTTTGTTTGGCTTGGTTTGTTTACCTATTTGACTTGTTTCTGTCTATAACATTATTGTTGTTATTATTATTCATACTTTTAATCGCCAGGCAGAATGTCTGGTATACAAAGAAGCAGAGAAGACTTCCGTTATAGTCTAAAGCATGTCAGCTCACAAACGTATTGTTTAAGTGCATAGCCATATAACAGTCTCTTTGCAGCCATTTTATAGTTGCTTTGGGTGGTGTAAAACCCACAGCCTCAAGTGCTCTGGTTTCAGAATCGGCTGTCTTTCTCAAAATGCCCCTGATTTCAACCACTGTTACATATGAACTTCCGGGAATATAAAACAGATTACTTCAAATGATATATTTACAAGAATCTGCACTGGTTCTTTTTTCTTCTTTTGTAGCGTGTTAAAAACAGACACAGCAACAACTGACACAAGAACTTTCAAGTTAAATTACTTTGGGGATGCTCAGCACATTAATTCCAGAAATAATGGTCTGCTAAATCTTATATACTGTTTTTATCAATCTGAAAAAGAAAATAATTTCTGTTCTTTTCCCTTAATTCTGAAATATGTAACTCACAATAAAAGGTTCATCAACTTGATTCTTGACTGGAGTTTCATCTGTGCAGAGCCCACGTGTTCTACTTGTCTTTTTATGGGTTTTCTGTGGTTGCTCTAGTTATCTCCCACCTTCCAATGATATGTTAGGTTGATTTTTATGTTCTGTAGAGTTCTGCGTGTATTTGTGTGCATGTATGGGAGGGGTATAGATTCTATGAAAGACCTGCACTTTGTCCAGAATGAATTACAAAGCTTTACCACTGGTTACTAGGATAGGTGCTGGCATCTCGGTGGCCTTTTAGGATAAAGTGGGTTATCCGAAAATAGATGAATTAATAATATATTCAATCAGAGTCAGTTGCTCTGTATTCCTATAGTGCAGATTTGTTGTAAATGGTGAATTGGATGTATAGCAAGATAAGAAAGGAAGTCTGCTAAAATGCCTGCATTGTTTGATGTGGTTTGATCTTGTTTCACATTTCCACTTACAGTAAATAGATGTATAAAGCTGTCCTTTGAAGAAGATGGCATTTCTTCATGGTTAACATTTACACTGGAATTTGAAGAACTTTTCTGTTTTTACTTCTAGGTTAATCTGCAGTTTATACAGAACTGAGAAAATACAGGCATAATAGCCAAACTGTAACACAGAACATTGTTTAACACATAGTATTTTGTCATGTCGGGGGCAATTAGGAGCAGTGTGAACTTAAATGGATTTTGCTTGGATTTTCGTAATGACATTTCCAAATCAAAACTTGATTTATCTGGTATAAACATTTTTTTTTACAATGCACGTAGGGCACTGATCACAAATGCAGGGTGAAATTCTTTAATCCACTATGCCACATAATGCTCTGAAGAGACGTATAGTGTTTGTTTAGGAATACACATAGAATAAAAGTAAATCTGGTTGTACTTTGTTGTGTAAATCAAGTTATCAGTGGCCTTTGGTAGTCAAAAATGCATTTGATGAATGCCACTTTTTGAAAGATCAGATTCTGTGTCAGCAGATCACATATACCATTGTAGTCCATGTCACAACAGAGAAACATGGAGTCCAGCTTTATTTATGAAATTATTTATTTCTGTTTTTTTTATGTGATCTTGGAGTATTAATACTAAAGAGTGAGATTTAAGAGGGAGCACCAGTGGGGACTTGCCCTCCAAAAAAAATCATATGCAGGATGTTGTTGTGTGTTATTCTAAAGTTGCCAAAACTAAATGTTTCAGTTTTAACAGTTTTACCAAAACGTGTTTGACAAAGGTAGTTTTGCGGGATTTTAAGTTAACATTCCTACCAGTGCCTTTTTCTATATGTGCCACAGTTCTAAATCTGACCTCTGTATGGAAGGTAGGATATTTCCTGAATACCGCAAGGAAGAAGGGTTTCCTTCTTTAAAATGAATTGGTTTGCCACTCAGTAGTTAAACAAGTGAATCTTTTTTTTATCCCCACTTCCTGCTAGCTTTTAATCCTCCAATTAATTTGCTCCATTTGTTCCCCTTAGGGTGAGAGCTGATTGCAGGTGACAATCATCTAAGCAACCATCAGAGTTTTTTGTGATGACTATGTAAATCCCTCAACTCCAGATAGCTGGCATGAATGTTCACTTTCATAAGGGCCAGCTTAGCTTTCATTCGACAGGGACATGCACATTCCTCTATATGAAATCCACCCAAAAGTATACAGCTAATATATCCATCCAAAAGTATACAGCTAATATGTCCTTTTCAATTTTCTTGACCTCACTGGTTGGGTCTTCTAACAAGCAAACATGTTAATTGAACCTGTTGTCTGTATCATAGTGAGAGCTTTGTCCATCTATGCACAGAGCTGGAACTTACAGTACATTTGTTTATTTATAGACTGGTACTGGAGTTTCACTCATTTTGATAGAGAATGGGTTGCATTCTGTGAGATACTCCTGATTATTATTTCTGTGCAAGATGAGGTTTATTTTAATGAAAATGTTCTGGAACATTAAGAGGACAGCAGGACAAAAAGGTGTACGTCAAAGTGTCCAGAAATTGCAGGATATGTGCAGCAAAACATTTTGCCCATTAACATAGAGACTGAGTTTGCACAGGACCATCACTCTGGTATATCTGGCTGGCTTCCAGTAACAAAATAGCAGAGGATGGGCTTAATATTATTATAGCAATAACCCACGCCTGGGTGTGGGTAATGCTAAATTTACCCACGGTTGGCATGGTTTGGTCCCGAGGGCGAAGCCCGAGGGACCAAACAAAGCCAACCGTGGGTAAATTTAGCATTACCCACACCCAGGCATGGGTTATTGCTATTATACCATGACATTATTTAAGAAAAGAAACTGTTACTTTTCTTAAATAATGGCATAGTATAATGCCTGTTTACTGCCCTTCCGCAGATGTCTGGCATCTGCGGCAGTTCTGATGTACTGCGCCTGCGCGGTACATCAGAGTTGTAAGCAACGGAGAAAGCAAGATCTCCGTTGCTTTTTAGTGTCTCGCTATGTTAAATGAGTTTAACATAGCGAGACAGTTTAAAATAAGCAACGGACATCTCCGCTGTTTATTTTAACTGTCTCGCTATGTTAAACTCATTTAACATAGCGAGACTAAAAAGCAACGGAGATCTCGCTTTCTCCGCTGCTCTTTTTTTCAAACACTGTCTCGCTATGTTAAATGGGTTTAACATAGCGAGACAGGTTTAAAATAAGGAACGGGATCTCCGTTGCTTATTTTAAAGCTGTCTCGCTATGTTAAACCCATTTAACATAGCGAGACAGTGTTTAAAAAAAACGAGTTATACTAATGGAAAAAAGTCCGGGCGACCGGACCTTTTTCCATTAGTATAACTCGATTTACAACGGGCACGCTGGCCAATCAGCGTGCACGTTTTGCGGGGATCATGATATAATAGATATTAATTGCATAGGAAGCCACTGTTACAGGAATACTCTGAAGCTGCAGTTTACTGAACAAGTTATGAGTTTTCACTGTCCTGGAGAAGGTATGTGGTATTCAACAGCTGCTGTCTACCAAGTGATGTGAAAATGTTGTATTTAACATTATTAGTTTTGCTATCCACAATTTTAGCATTTCTTTTTATGAACTCCCAGATGGAATTCTGAGTATATCTACTCTTTGAAAATAGTTTAAAGAAGAATTACAGCAGAGTTTTCCCATATGAATAAAATTCTGCAGGCAAACAATGATACAGCATAAATAGCATCCTGCAAACAAACCACGACACAGCATAATCTACAAATAACTTGGCATATTAAATAAAAATGTGGAACTGCATAGACATAAGATGTTTTGGTTCTACAGAATAAAATATTAATACAGCATACTATAAATAAAATATAGGAATACAGAGAAGTAGAAAACGTTTGCATACTGGTATTGATGCAGTTACGCCAAAGGTTTGATCATTCATGGTTAATTTTACACTGTAAACAAGATTATTTTGAAATGGTGCCACTTTACCCTTGCTTTGTAACACTTAATAGGTATTGTGATTTTTTTTGTTTATTTTTTATTCTGTAGTCAGTACAGTTTGGTAAATGAAACTCCGGGAAGATTTTTTTTTTTTTTTTTTGTGAAGGAGAGGTCTCCTTTTAAAAGTATAGATTCAAGTTGGAGTTTTGTTTAAAGAAAAGCTCTTTGTTGCATTATGCATAGCCATCTAACTTTTAAGTGATTGGCACAGAATGCTTATGAAATTAAATTTCATTAGTTGTAAATTTAGAATCTTTAGATATTATCTGTATTACAATAGCAAAGTGACTTAACTGGTTACACATAGATAATATTGACAAACATACAGCCAAGGTCACCTTTCAGACACACACACACACATATATATATATATATATATATATCTATATAAATAATGTATGTACAGTGGATGTAAAATGCCAGGTTTTTGTGATATAAAAAAATGAGGCCACGATAAATCATTTCAAAACTTTTCCCACCTTTAATGTGACATAACCTGTACAATTCAATTGTAAAACAAACCAATCTGTTAGGAGAAAAAAATATAAAAAATGTACAATAAGCTGGTTTCATAAGTGTGCTCACCCTTAAACTAATACTTTGTTGTAATTAAATCAAAAGGTGGTTCAACATTCAGTCTTCTTGGGTAGGAGTCTGTCAGCATGGCACATCTTGATTTGGCAATATTTGCCCACTCTTCCTTGCAAAAGTGCTCCAAGTCTGTCAGATTGTGAGTGGAGTCTTACTGGGGATCTGGAGAAAGAGAGAGAAACCAGGCCCGGACTGACTGTGGTCTCTCTCTGCTCTTAAGGGTAATTGCACTTGATGGAAATAATGTATGTCCCCGTTATCCTGCCAGTGAATGTCCTCCTACTATTGCCAGTGGTGAGGATTGAGGCTCATTGATGACTGGTCCAGTGAAGGGTCATCACATATTGTTGGCAGTGATGGGATCACCACATCACATATTGGAATTCAGTGGTGTGAATATTGAACTTCTGCAGCCTGTAAACAGTGGTCACTAAAGAAGGTGTTTGTACTGTGCGAAACGCCAAACCATGATGAAATAAACATGTTTTTTGAGTGTGTGTGCAGTTCTCCTTTAACAAAACCCTTTTTATCACATTGTAGCTAACTATATAACCATCTCTATGCCCTCCCCTTGGCCCATACTACCTAACTAGTATGGAATACCTATGCATTAGGCCAAACACCATTCTGTTAGTGACTTCATCTATTACTACATCAGTTGGGAAACTTGCATCTTCCCTTACATGTATATCATGAGATTTCTGGACTTACAAACTCTCTGGACCAGTTAATCTGCATCCCAGCTAAGGCAGACAGAATCCTGGTTCTCACCAATAAGGGACAGCTGTGTTTTCCACCAGTTGTACCTTCCCCAGTGTTCAAATCAGACCATAAATTAATCACATTCATCATAAGATTGAAGTCGAGCATCTTCAAATACCTCCGTAATCAGAGAGTATGTGAAAGCAAATCTATTAAAACTGAGTGATGACCTGGGTAAATTTACCGTCCCCCCTCCAATCTGATGACCCCACATGCTGAATCCTTCATCACCAAGTTCTTTGTACATATGAATAGCTGCATAGATGTAGCTGTATTGAAGTAAATACAATTCAAAATTCAAAAATACCCCACCCTCACTCCGTGGTGGAGCCCAAATATAAACAGGCTCTATAATACTTATTGCATGCAATAGTAAATGTAACTTTCAATATATCAAAAATACTCTTGCTAAGTGTAACAAGGGACTCTAAACCTTGATCAAATCAGCCAAGGCTAGACAGGAGGTAAAAAAACTGCCCCCCAGGCAAAAGAGAATCATAAACCTTCTTTATCTATTTTAGAAGCCTCAGAAACAATGCCCTGCACTGCACAGAGTAAGTGATATCACATACTCAGACTCTGAGACCATAGACAATCTACTATCGGATTAATTTATCTATAACTTTGTCAGTCTCCACCCCCTACATTTTCAGATCACATACCTCCAGCTACACTCCCCTTCAAATCCCCCAAAAGTAACTACTGGAAAGACTTTAAGGCCAAGAACACTGCTTCTATAGGGCTCGATAATATACCAGGCTGCCTGCTGGCAAGACTGCAACAAGACCTGTCACCCCTGCTACAGAGGTTATTCAATATTAGCCGCCAAATAGTCTTTGTGCCAGACAAGCGGATGACAGCAACAATCGGCCCCTGCACAAAGTTGGGCCAATAGAACCAGGTAGTTATTGACCCATAAATCTGACCAGCCTCATCTGTAAGGCTAAGGAGAGCAGCATTATAGAATTAATGAAGATGTAGTGCCATACAAACTGTTGATCCAAGCCAGTTCAGTTTTGTCGAGGCAGATCCTACCTGCTTAACCTGGTCAATTTCTTTGAAAAGGCTACTGAAGCATTGGATGGGAGAAAGTTAGTGCACACTACTTATCTAGACCTTGTAAGGGTGTTTGACACCAGCCTACACTCTGGTATTGGTACTAAACTCTCCCAACTAAATTTTAATCCAAATGTGAGTATTTAGATACCAAATTGCCTCACAAATAGAACCTAGGAAAATAGGGGAGGTGGTTCTATCATCTCCAAAAAGGCCTGTCAGTAGTAGTATACCCCAGGGTTCAGTGCTTGGGCTACTCCTGTTTAGCACTTACCTGTCAATGGTCAAAGCTAATGGTCTATGAGTGACTAAGTTTGGAGATGACTTTAAACTTAGTGAAATGATAAATTCTACAGCAGACATCTTAGTCCTCCAAGAAGGACTTTCCCATACAAATAGCTGATGTCATAACCCTGTACTAAACTAAATGCCAAAAAATGTATAACAGTCTTCTATGACAAACATGATATCTGCTGTAACTGTCGCATTGACAAGACACCCATGAAAATTGATCCAGTAGTTATGGACCTGGAAAGTTAAGTAGACAATAAACTATCCTTTAATAACCACATATCCACTGTTATAAGATGGTTATTTTTCATTGTGCAGATTATTAGTAATGGCATGGTGTCTAGGGGTGTAATCATTCCACTGGAGCCAGCATTTGTTAGGACGATCATTGAGTATAATGCCTTTATTATGTAACTGTCACTGATCACTTAAACTCTTTGGCCCACTTCTCTGAAAGCTTAAATGCTTTGGCTGTCTTCTCAGTATCACACAAGCTACTGAGGTGTAATCTCTGCCTTGTGTACAAAGCCACAAGTGTTTGTCTCCTCTCAGATCTACTACACCTTCACAAGTCCAATGATGGTATAAATACCTGCTCAAGAGATGTTACAACTTAGAATATGTTTGGAGGGATAAATTTGTATCACAGAAAACATCACTCTCCACATAAAGGAATGCCCTTGCTCTGTTTAAATGTAGTCGGGATAAGTAGATGGAAAACCACAAATTCACCTGTGATTTGGCACCCTTACCCCTTATTGATAGAGGAAACATGTAAATGTTCTGCCTAGCAATGGCTTATTTGTCCTTAAATTACAAGAGCTAAACATTTCATAGGAGTACATGGCTGTGCTGCTAAAGATCCATATCTTAGTAAATACCTGTGAACTGATGAAACTAAGGTATTATTGCTGTCAATCTAGTCTGACACAAACATTGTATAGGGTTCATAGGTTGATACTAGGCTGTCGGCCCTAGGGCCTATACAAGCCTAGCCATAACAATTCCCTGGATATTTCTTCCCACAATATTTACTTCTCTGGACCCCTGTCTAGCAGGGTGACTGACATGATCCCCAGGGTGAATTTCCCATCTCCCATCCAATCATCAAGGTTCCTTTTGAAGAAGGCCAAGGAGGCGGTCTGCTTAACAGACATTGTAAACGGCTTCCCTTAGCCAGCACAGATGTCCTGATCCCTGGAATCTTTAAGGTCATAGCACTTCAGTGCCTCTTCCTCAACATTGAATTTAGCTAAAGCATGGGGTCCATTAAATGGGGAAATATCCCTCCTAGAATGGCTTTAAAAATAGTTCTACTGGATGATCTTCCTCGGCAGCATTATGCTTACTAGAGCCCAACTTTTAAAAGACTGCTGTGCCCACACATTGCCCTAGACCATTCCTGAACCACATCATTTTTATGTCCCACATGCAGCCAATACAATAATTGGCTGTGTTAATAAAAAAAAATTAATCTGAACCTGTTGTCTGACAGAGTAGTGCAGCTGTGATTTGGGTGGGTTATTAATATAAGAAACTGCTCAATGGTGCAACAGTGTATTTGAAGTTGTAGTAGAAGGAATAGGTTTACTTTGAGAGTCTGCCTTCAGTCTTTTTGAGGGATCTTGATTGCACTGAATGGTGTTTTGTGGAGAAGCCATGAAAAATATGAAGTTACTTTGAGAAAAAAAAAGCATTACAATTCACATTTACTGATAGAAAGATTTCATAAAGAAAAAATAACTTTATACTTGCTACCTTCCATTTTTAACTGAATTTAAATATATGCTGATGATAAAGTAAAGTTGCAATATGAATTACTAACATGTAATGATTTATAAGTGATAAAATTCTATAGATAAATTAATATTCCCCTCCCTGGGGTTTGTTAATCTCACACATGTCAGCCATCTGTTTAGTCAAACAAATTGTATTGATTAAACAGATGTTGAACAAAGTACCATTCAACAAAGTTATTGGGACCTGATTATATATATATGATACCTTGAGGACCCATGTATTTATGGTAGAAACGAATACTGTGCTTTGGCTTTATAATTTACATTTTTAAGGCACAGTGATCAATATTGTAAATATCTTTTTTTATAATAATAAAAAAATAAAACTGAAGTTATGTGAGCACAGTAGCTTAGAAGGATAAAACCATGACTATGTCCCAGTTAACCTGAGTTCAGCTAATGGCTCTGACACTTGAGGACCTTACTTGAGGAGGTGGGAGTGAACTGGGTGCAGTCAATTTACCCCCCCTGAGGGAGAAGGGGCTGTGGTTGGACCAAGAAGACTACTATGTCCTGCACTTATCATAGAAGTGCATTATACCACAAACCAGATACATTCCTAGATGCAAGCATAGCATGAAAGTCACAGCTGCAGCAGACATGTTAGGGTACACAAAAAAAGAAAAATTATAATCCCCCAATGAGGATGACAGTGTGATTCCTGTTTCTGCTAACCTCAAGAGGTACTTTTTCTTTCTGTGGGGGAATGAAAGGGACAGTAAGGAATGCAAGGTGAGTGAGAGTAGGTAGGATGAGGAGTAGATCAAAAAATGATACAATGTCAACATTATACTGTTTAAGAAATGTTATTTTAAAATTATTTGCCTGACTTGTTGACTTGAGTTCATTATTAAAGAATTGTTTGAAATATTGAAACCTGAGACATAGTAGAGAACCCTTAATACTTCTTAGTGAAATTTACAAATCTCTAATAGTACTTTCACAATTTGCATTTTATAACAGTCTTTGTATGTGTACTATTTTTATGAATAGTTTTGCTAAGCAGAACTGCTGCAGTAAATATTTTGAGACCTGTTTGCCATTAATTGAGTTTGTATATTGTTGTTCTTGAGGTTAAGAGCTAATGTATTTTTACTGAAATATGTTACTTTGTACTGAATGAAATAAACCGCACACTATTTTCTACAAATCATTTAAAAGTACTGACTAGGGTTTATTATGAATAATCATATCTTCTTTAATTGACATGCAATTATCTCACCCCAAACCATGTAAAACATTGAGAGAACACTACTCATAACAGTGACACACACAAAGTTTCAAAAGAGAGAATATGCTTGCAGTGGGCAAGCCTGCATACACCCCAAGATTTATATATATATATATATATATATATATATATATATATATACACACACACACACACATACATGGGTCTACTTCATTTGCCCTAACTTCTGATTGACCGACACCCATTTGCCCGAGACCATTTGACCAACGAGTATTATTGGCAAGAAAATGGGATATGCCCCCTTCCCCACTGTAGTGTGACCCTGGAGTTAGAATATATAGTTGGTGGTGTGTAGGGGGCACACCCCCCCCCACTTACTTTTGTTTTACTAAGCAATATTAAAGCAAAACTAAACAATATAATATGAAATTAAGTGGGGGGCTTTGCCCCCCCCCCCAACTATATATTCTAACTCCAGGGTCGCACTGCATATTCCAGGGAGCTCCAACATGATTGTGGACAAATTTGAGCAGGAGCATTTTGATGCCTCATGACTGGTCTCTCAACCTTTTGGTGGTGAAAAGATTTTTCCAGCAATGGGGCCAGCCTTGCTGTGATCTGTTTGCATCCTCTTGAACAAACAATGCAGCAGCTACTTTGCTATGATCCCTTTCTGGGGGAGTCACCAAGAGATGCTGTCCTTCACAATTGGTCCCCTGGTCTGCTATAAGCCTTTCCCCCCCAACTCCTCTAGTTTCCCAGTTTCTGAAGAAAGCCAAAAGGTCGAAGAACAGACTAATTCTCATTGCACCCTTTTGGCATCAACAGATATGGTTTCCCTTTCTTTGGTCTCACCTAATTTAGAAATGTTGGATGCTGGACCCAGTTCCAGACCTACTGTTCCATCCGAATGGACTAACTCACCCAAGATTTCAGTCTCAAGCTTACCCAGTTCCCATGATAGCCAAGCATTCAAGCCTTACTGTCCCAGTTCAATGAGTTGTTCTAGCCTCCCACAAACCTTTGGCCTGCCGCTTATATAACAGTAAGTGACAATTTTCAAACTGGGCTACAGACAAAAATATTGACCCATATTCTGCATCAGTTCATAAGGTCTTGGAATTTTTGACATCACTTTTCGATGTAGTGGCATCCTGTTCGACTATAAGAGTACATCTAGCTGCAATTTCAAATTTCCATAAAGGTCTAGATAACTCTGCTCTAATGTCCCATAAACTTTGTAAAACCTTTTTAAAAGGAGCATTATTGCCGAGACCCCTGTACAAAGATCCTACTACACCTTGGGACTTCAATCTACCCCTACAATGTTTAATTGGTTCACCTTTTGAACCATCTGCACCTTGTGACTTGAAAGATTTATCATGAAGTAACTTATTTTTGATTATTACCTCTGCTAGGAGGATATCAAAGTTAGAAGCATTATCTAGCAAGCCTCTTTACCTAATTTTTCATAAAGATAGTGCATCTTTGAGAGCAAACCCTTCCTTTTTACCAAAAGTAGTTTCTGACACTAATATCAACCAGACAATACAACTTCCTGTATTTTTTTCCCAAATTTTCAAACATAGGTGAATATTGTCTGCATTTGCTGGATGTTCACAGACCATTACATTTTTACCTCCGCAGAACAAAGAAATTTAGAAAATTGATTCAGCTGTTTGTTTCCCATTCCTCCGCTTGCCGTGGGTAAACAAGTCTTTAAGGTTACTGTAGCTAAATGGCTTAAGGACTGCATAATCTTCATTTATAACAAAAGGAAAGTGCAACTGCTGGGACCTGTAAAAGCACATTCCATGAGGGCAGTAGCTGCTTCTGCAGTCTTCCATGCCAGAGGTTCTATAGATGATATATGTGCAGTGGCTACTTGGGCATCACTGCTTACCTTTATTACTTATTACAAGCTGGATCTGGTCTCTAGGGGACAAGCATCATTTGGCTCATGAGACCTCCCAAAATTTCATTAGCTGGGGACTCTGTCCGACTGTCAAGGATTATGTGAAGATTGACATCAGATAAAGTAGTTATGTCTTGCCATAATGTTCCATCTGTGTTGTCGATCTTCACTTATCCTTGACCCCCCCCCCCCTTCCCCCTGCCTTTTGGTTTCTTGGTGGAATGGATTTATCCCATCAGTGAATATTATCACCTTATGTGTACAGATATGGTCTCTGGTATGTTATTTCTTGTCCGTCACTATTGTATGCAAACTTGATCTGAGGTAATCTTGAGAGGAGCATTCTGGATAAAGCTAAGCTCGAGTTTTTGGAATCCTGGAATAATGGCAAAGTCGGTTCCGAGATACGGAACCAAACCCACAGTCAAGGATAAGTGAATATTGACAACACAGATGGAACATTATAGTAAGACATAACTTCTTTCTTTTTAGAAGAGTAAGCAAGAGAGAAGTAATCCTAAAGACATGGAATCCAAGTAGTCAGAAGAATTGAGAAGGGTAACAGTTGTAAGATGACAGTGAACAAGGAGAAGCTATGCACATATTCAAAGTGGTAATCAAAAAAATTAGAGTAGTTTAAATATGTGTGTAAATAATAAATAAAACCTTAAAAACATATGAAACACTTCATAATAAATACTTCATTATTAATTCATTATTCACGCGAGCTGGTTGGAGGGTATCATAAGAAAAAAAATTAGCCATGCCTCCCTCCTTAACAAAATATTGGCTCTTTATCAAGATATAGATCAGATTTCTGCCATACAAACATCACACAAAATATTTCAAAAGAGAAGGATCTCCACTATGTCCTAAATGTCTAGTAATTTGTTTTTATTAGTATGAAATATATATGCACTTTGTAGTGTACATATATTTAATATTGTGTGAAAATGGATTTTTTTTTTTTAGTAATACCACTGTTAGTTAATTACGTTTGTGATTGTTTCTTAACTTGGTTGTATCAAAGTTTTTTTATAACCTTTAAAGTTGTTAGCCAGGGTCCTAATTTGTTACATTTAATAACGTTATATACTTTTTGACCAATTATATTGTATTATGTCACTCTGTGTCCCCACCTTTATGTAGGGAATAGACTCGGTCAGGCCAGTAGTCTTGTGTTGGTGGACTGCTTCTCCAGAGTTGCTCTATGCTTTTGAAGTCTGACCCACAGTCACCATTGTTTTTTGTTATAAATAATATTGGGGGATGTAAAGTTGACAGAATGTTTTATTTTTAGACTGCCTCATGAAGCCTAAGTGTTATTCTGCAATTTTGTTTTAAAAGGCACTACATGACATGGCATTTCCAATGCAAAAATGCCTTTGGAAAAAAATGGACAGGGTAGATTTATTTCAGTTGAGGCCCCTTAAATGGTTTGCAGATTTGCTATAATATCTGTAAAAATGATGAAGGTTAGCAAAGGTACAATGAAATATTTATCAAATTAGCACACAGTGTAAGTTCAGTGGCAGTCACTAACATTTTGAGATCTAACTTCATGAATATTCAACTTTGTAGTCTGCATCACAAATTCAAAACTCTGCAATTCTGTTTTGAAGGGTAATGTCACAGATGCTGTTCAATATGGAAATTTCTGGCAACAACTGCACAGTGACACAGTTATGTGGTAAGACCTCATAGAGATTTCAGTATTAATGTGGGTTAATAATAGTAAGAATCAATGAAGTTATGGTAATTCGTTCAGTCCTACAGAGAATAATAGAAAAAAAACTAATGGCATTGCATTAGAAGAGTGAAAGCAACCTCACATACAATGACAAGACTAATGGGAGCGGAAGTGACTTTGTTGTGGGAGGACTTTGTGTTAGGGAAGTGACTTTGTAGTGGGAGGGTTTTGTTTAGGGGAATAACTTTGTAGTGGGAGGGTTTGGGAAAAACGTCTGACAAATGAGGATAGGCTGTATTCTTTATCTAAAAATAGAGTATTTGGACTGTGGAGCATGTGCCATTCTCTGCTTGCAAATATGTGCATTGTTTAGGGCATAGGGACCTTGGCTGTGGGGAGGTGAACACAGTAGGGAAGTTTAATTTTAACATTACACATAATTTTAGAAATGCATTTGCTGTTAGCACCATTCACTTTTATTAAATGGAAGAATGTTCATATTGGTTATGTTAATATTTACAGGATTATGGTATTTATTGAAGGGTGATAAATGCACTAGGTGGAGAGGGAGGTTTTGTGTGTGTGTATTAATGCATTGACTTTACTTTGAACTGTGAATGGACTTAGTTTAGCATAGTTTAGCATCATCTACTGCTCGACTATCCTGAATATAAGTAATTGATAGTGAGGTACTGTGCACATCCAGTTTGCGATGGATAGGACATTTTCTCACAATTAAAAAAATGTATTACCACAGCCAATACTGTTCAGCTATTCTAAGTGTGTATTTCTGCTGTACTTTATGACCACATTTGTGGTGTGGAATATAGAGTTGGTTTTGGAAGCATAAACTATTGGGGGATGGAGGACTACAGTGGGTAAAGCAGCAGATGTTCTTCTTACTGTGAGTCTGCCAAACAGTTTTATTAGCCATCATTGTGATCGTTAATAAAACGTTCATTCTTACTGAAGTGCAATTAATTAGTCTGGCTCCAGTTTGACTCCCCTGTATTACTGGCTCAGCCTGAGGATAAAAGAAATTATGAAACAGTCCAAGAAATAACAAACAATAGTCACATTATAATAATACCATTGTCAGACAGAATGTGCAGTTTAAAATGTGAAAAAATAAAGCAGAGTAATGTATCGATTGCAGATGGTGTAAAAGATCCTTGAGCAAAACCTGCAGCTGGATATTTACAGGTTTAAAGCAGAGCACAGCTGAAGCTAAACGTGAGTGACAATGGTAGAGAACTACAGCCTGTTAGATTATTGTTGCTTGCAGTTGCATGCAAATCAACAAAGAATTAAAAAATCTATTAATATATCCCTGGTTGTAACACTTTCTGAAGCAGGAATATCAAGATTGCTGACTCGGCATGAACGTGGTTAAACAAGCTACAAAAATTCTTGATTTGTCATAGTGGTTTTAGTAGCTGAGTATAACATGAATATTTTTAGAAACGTTTTAATTTGAACATGTGCATTGTGCAGATGAGCTGGATGACAAATATCCATTAAAATCACAAGACTGTGAAACATCCCTATTATTAAGGAGGCGATCTATGAGATTTAGCTGTTATACTCACTGTTTTAAAGTCATAATTTACCTTGTGATATGAAGTAAAGTATAGAATTTCAATGACAGCTGTAAAACAGATTTCCAACAAAGTGTTTGATTAAGCCAGTGTATTTTTATAGCACAGAAAACATTATAATTTCTGATCATTCTGCTTCCCTATTCAGTTTTGTAGTTTTAGATTTCTCTGGTAGCCTGTTATACACATATATCAAATATATGTGTATATTTTTTAGAGGAAAAGTACAGAATTAGAATCTCATCGTAGCACCATATATTATAGTGGATTGGAGGGCTAGTCTTTAACAGATGTTTAGAATACTGAAGAAAATTTCATTTACTTTATTGTGAATTTAAGCAGTGCTTTAAGGACAGCAATGTAGCAGTTTAGATCACAGAACAGGACTTTAGCTGGTTACTTTGATTTAATGTATTTACTGTACTAGACAGCTTTAATCTCTAGTATGAGTATATAACAAATAGAAATAGTGAAGTAAATGCATATTCTTATCAGCATTCACTATACTTCTTCAAGCGGTAGGCTGTTTGGGTGTTGACACAGCACAAATTTTAAGCATGATCTGATTTTGCATTTCTGTATGCTAGTAAGTGCTTCCAATGGGCACGGTATATCCGCTACTGTCTTTAGTAAGGATTATAAAACATGCCTGAAAGACAAGTTGGAGATGAATGGTTTACATATACAAGATGCGGAGTAACAGTATGATGAGTTTGAGACAAACAGTGCAAGATGCGTAATAGACGTTTTATACAGTTTATCTTCATAAGTGCGTTATGCACTTGGATGAATCCACTTTGTGAGAAAGGAGGTTTCCAAATTGGTAAAACCTTAAAAAAAATTGTCCGAATGTGCAATGGGTGAATGCACATTGGCATTCACTCACTGCAGATTTGATATTTTGGGTGCGGATTGCACTGTAGTGGGAATCGGGGAAATTATCCGTTTCCCCAGTGTAGTGCGATCTCGGAGTTAGTATATTAAAGTAGGAGGGTGTTGGAGCAGCCCCCCCACATGAGGGGTTCAGGGGGCTTGCCCCCTGCATTAAGATGTGTCTTCGACATTATAGTTCAAAAATCAGCGAATCTGCTATTGGATATGCTGATTTTCAAACTACTGAGAATGTTGAAGTTTAAAATTCACGCATTTGGTTCACCCAATGCGCAATCGATATTGTCATTTCCGACAATATGAAGGTAAACCTTTTTATACAGACTATGAGATATTAATGTTTTACATTATATTACCTGATGGCAAAAGGGGACAATAGACCTATAGAGTTTGTCCTTCTAGTGGATTTAACATGGTACACCCTTTCCATCCCTACCATTCCTCTGCCTCTCTCATGCCTTCTTAAATGAGTCTGTGGTTCCCACTTCACCACCCATTCTATGAGTCTATTTCATGATCCACAATTTTAGCTGTGAAGAGATCCAGTGGGTAATTAGTCCCAGCAGTCTACCTATGCTCACTTCTTCCCTCTTGGGTCTTGTCCTGACATGAGCTGGTGCACTAATATTAGTGAAAACAAAGCACTTTGTAAAAACACCCACTGGTAGTCCAAGGAAATCAGGATACAAGGATTGCGAACCAAGTACTGAACGCAAGTTTATTTTATTTTTAAGCTTCACCAGAACAGACTCTTGGGAATTTTTACGAAGTGTGAAAAAGGAATTTTATAAAGAAACTAAATACTTGGTCACAATTGACGTGGTGGAATTATTCCCAAGCATCCCACACGACACCGGCTTAGCATGGTTTAATGAAATGTTGGCTGAGCATTCAACACTGGGAGGTAAAATGATAGCGCTGCTTGTCGAACTCATGGAGGTTATTCTCAACAATAATTTTGTTTATTTTTGTGGGGAATTATTCCGACAAAAAAGGGGTGTAGCTATGGGCACCCCTTGTGCCTCTGCTTACGCCAACATTGTGCTAAGCCATTGGGAGTCAAAACACATATTTAACACACAGTGGGTGGAGCATCTGGTACACTACCAACGTTATTTGGACGACATCTGTATATTTTGGAAGGGCAACATTGATGAACTTGGACATTTTATTAGGCACATTAACAGTAGTACTGAGTTTTTGAAATTTACGTACAATATTAGTACTGACAGTTTACAATATCTTGATGTGGATTTACACAGGAACATTGAAAAAGAATGTTTTGTGTCTTGTATACATAGAAAAGACAGTTATTCAAACATGTTTCTGCATTACAATAGCAATCACCCTTTATTTCAAAGGAAGGGAATTATCAAAGGCCAACTAATTAGAGCGGCCAGAATGTGCAGTGAAGAGGCTTTATTTAATGTTGAAAGTTTATTTTTGAAAACATTATTTGAGGAGAGGGGGTATCCCACACAGTTAATAGATTCAGTAATCTCAGAGGTCGCAAGCCAGAGGATGGACAAATATTTCCCTTTACTGGGAGAAGAGCGTAGATATGAACACAGTAGAATAGACAACAAATTAAAAGAGCAAGGGTGTCTTTTTGTTCATACGAATTGTAATGAAAGTCTAGCAGTAGAAAGGGTTGTTGACAAATATTGGCCGATAGTGACCATGAATGAAGAATTCAGGAAAATACTTGGTGACAAACCTCAATTTATTAGAAGAAGAAACAAGAATTTAAAGGAATTGCTAGAGACTAATCATGAGGTAGGACAAGTTAGGGTGAACTGAAAGACTGGAACATTTAAATGCAATGCTTGTAGGCAGTGCCCCAATATTATTAACAAGAAAGGTTTTTATTTAAACTCAAGAAAGACTATTATAAAATCTCCGGGGTATTACAATTGTAAAGCGAAGGGAGTGGTTTATCTTGGACTGTGTCAGAATTGCCAGAGTTTTTACATAGGCAAAACGGAGAGGACGCTGGCAAAAAGAATATACGAACATCTTTATGAAATCAGTAAAGGGAAGGAAACGAACGCATTCTTTAAACATTCATTGACTTGTGACCAAATGGAGCTAAGGTTTATAGTTTTGGAACAGGTAGAAATTAACCCCAGAGGAGGAGACTGGGAAACCTCCTTAGAGTATAAAGAGCTGCTTTGGCAGGTGAAATTAGAAGCGGCAAAGCCCCCCGGCCTTAATGGAGCTATTAGTATTGCTAGTTTATTAAAAATCAGAAGAGCAAAATTGTAATACGAAGGTAGAATAAGTAATACCACAACAGATTATAAGTGTTAAGTGCTAGGTTATGTGGTCTACAATTCCTAACAGTGTCTAACATTCGGTATATTAAATCTCAAAGCTTTAGAGAGGCATAGCACAGTAATACACAATACTTTGTACTATTTAGGAGTATGTGAACAAAGCTTAAATGCTTTGAAGAGCGAGTGCAGGATGTTTAAGCACAGCTGAACAATATTTTAAGGGATGAGGAGGACATAAGTTAGGGTGTACCTATTACAAGGTTTCAGTTTTTTAGTATGGTTGCAGTTACCAGGATAGGAATACTACAGAATTTGTATAGGGATGTAATAAATATTAGTTGTTGGTAGGTTGACTAGTTTTAAGAGACTTTTAAAATGCATTTTCGAATGTCTGCATCTTTTTAAGTTATTTGAGGTTTTATATATTTTAACAGACATTTTTTGTATTTTGAGTAGAGTAGAGTAAGGAGTGTGTATTTTAATTTTGTTGTAAAATATAACACCATCAGGCTATGACAATGTTACAAGTGAATTTATCTCTTTAATTACAAATTCAATAATTGAATAATTGAATGTTAATTAAAATTAGGGTTTGGTAAGGGCAGTATAAAAGAACCCTCCAAACTATGTAACAAATGTCTTGAGAAAGCCTAGGAGTGCCTGGGTGAAAGCGCTTGATGATATACAATATATTGGATGAGTTCTGTGTTTTTACGCTGTTCTGGTGAAGCTTAAAAATAAAATAAACTTGCGTTCAGTACTTGGTTCGCAATCCTTGTACCTTGCACTAATATTAGTCCCAACTCTATTTTAGTTTTAGATGAGAGGAGTTATTGGTCCTCTAGTGTCTGGTCATATCTCACCCCTACCATCCTTGGAAATTTTGGTGGAATTTCTCTGAATTCCTGCTACTACCCTGATATCCCTTTCCTTATATGGCCCCCAGAACTGTACATAGTACTGAGGTTGTAGTCTGACCAGAGGACCTATACAGTTGAAGCATTACCCCTTTGAATCTGACATCTGTCTCTCTAAGGATGTACCCTGTCATTCTGTTTGCTGCTGCTGCTATCTCAATCTGCATCTGGTGATCCATTCCAGGTTTGACCAACCAATCATTTTCTTGCTCTTTTGCCATCAGTTCTACTCATCCAGCTGATATTTCACATTAGTGTTGTTGTAGCCTACATGTAGTACTTTGCATCTGTTTGCAATGAACCCAAAGTACCACCATTCTGCCCAATTGTTTACCATTTCCAAATCCTTCCTTAGTCTCTTACCTCCCTCATTCTCCACTGCTGCACATTTGTATTATCAGCAGCTAGATTCAGTTGCTTTGAGTAATAAAGCCACATGACCCAGGTATCCTGAGATTGACTAGCAGTTTGGTCACCTGCTGGAGCTGGCATGAAGTACAAGAGGAATGACAAGGCTTAAGCCTACTGACCTCTATGCAGGAGGGGAAGCCATGTGATTACAATCTCTGCAGTAGAATCCCTAGTAGAGACTGATATCTCACAGTCGTGCTTTTTAGAAGTGGGCAGGGACAATTAATCAAGTTGTGATGTCGTGCTGGTAAGGTTAGCACTGAATAATGCTTGTTGCATGCTAACTCCTTGGATGTGAATAAGCATGCCCAGTAAGATATGGCTTAAAGGAAATGCCCCAATCCTCTTCACAAATGATGCAGACATTCCAAGTACAAAAAATGAGTCCTAGCGCTTTTGGGTAATGAATGTTCAGTAGTGCAGCCAGTAGGGGAAGCTAAATGGCTGGAAGAGAATAAAAAAAAAACTTTGTGTCATCAGTGAAGAGGCTGACCCTGTTCTTTGTTTGTTCAAATATATCTGACACAAAAGCATTGAAGAGTACCAGATCCAGGACAGAGCCCTGTGGTACTCTAATACTTGCCTTCCTAGTCCCTGACATTGTCCTTCTCACTAAAGCATCGATGTACTGCTGTTCAGTCTACAGCTCCCCAGTTCTTCAGTCTTGGGCCTACTACAGACCCCTCCTGTTTTTGTGTCAACATTCTCTGTGTGACCAAACCAAAGTTCTTTGCTGAATTCCACACAGACATTTCTACTGGTCATCTCCAATGAAGTTTGCAACCTAGTACTAAAACTGGATCAGATTTGACTAACTGCCCCTTCTAACAATGAAGTCACACTGATTGTGGTCTTGGAGATTGTTGCCTTCCAGAAATGCTACCAGTCATACACTATGGACTCTCTGCATGACTTTCCCTTCCACTGTTTTTAAGCAAACAGGCTTGTAGTTTTTCCTGCCCACCAAAGGTATTTATCTTCTTGACCTTGTACCTACAAATGTTTCCCTCTGTGGTACTACCCAAAGTACTACTCCCTTCCTGGCTGATCTGTATTCTTATGATGCTATTCATGAAAACCTGATTCATGGCCTGTCACAACCCTTGTACATTAGGGATTACTCCTAAACGGTATAGCTCCCCAGCAAACCATGTATTGAGGCATGTTTACGAGTTGGAAGTAAGCATAATAGCTAGTTTGAGACTAAACCCATATGGTGGAAATACCACAGCAACACAGTATTAAGAAAAAGCTTAAACCCATCTCTAAAAGATATTCACTTCATCATTATAAAAGGTATTTAAAGCTGATTGGCAAGTCCTTCAAAACTGTCATCAGGAAATGCAAGGACAGCCATGAACCTAGGGTTATATCTAATTCAGAATGCAAGCATAAGGCCATTATCAGCTATATTAGAAACCTTAAAAGTAAACAGTTCTGTATTGAACCTGTCTCTGTGTACCAGCTTCTCTGGCCAGTAGGATATTAATATTCTTGCCGGCAAATTATCTTCCAGCTTCACTTCTCCCATCTATCCTTCACCCATACTCCCTAACACCTCCCCTCTGGAAATCTTTTTGGACCAAGTCCTCCTGGTACTTTCCAAAATAATACTTTCTAGTTCCCTGGACCCTGACAATAGATGTCTGGACCCTGACATTGTCCTTAGATGTCTGTTGAGAAAAGTTAAGTCTTTTTTAGCAAGCCACCTCCATGAATTCTTCAGCTCGAGTCTCTGCACTGGTTACATCTCCAAACAGTGGCGATTAGCTGTTGTGTTGCTCTCTACTGACCCTCATGATTACAGGACTGTTAATATCATCAGCATTATTTGCTATGGAATGCATTATAGCCAAAGTAATAATTGATAATATGACCCAATATCCCTAGGTACATACTAGTATGACTTTGCAAAACGCAGATCCTACCTGTTCACGCTGGATAATTGAAAGAGTTACTGAGACCAGTGATAATGGACACACAGTCGGTGCTGCTTACCTGGACCTTGCCAAGGCCTTTGACACTATCCTCCATGCTAGGATTATAGACAGACACTCTCAAATGAACATAACCCACATATAGTTTGCTGGATAGGTAATTGGCTGTCTGACAGAACCCATACTGTGGGGGTGTTTGCTGCAGTAAGAAAAATGTCAGCAGTGGCTTCCTGCAGGGCGCTGTTATGGGCCCTTTTCTTTTTAGTATATATTGCTGTCTTTCAAGATAGTTGCTAGCAATGGATAATGATCAACCATGTTTGCTGATGATTGCAAATGTAGGGTAGTTATTAAATCCCATTCTGATACTTAGTGTCATATGAGGGCTAGATGAAACAAATGCTTGTTGAATTAATCATGCCAAGAAATGCAGCACAGTTTAATTTTTAATTGTAGTATCACCACCAATTACCACACATATGTAACATTTTACTTAAGTCAGATACAGTCATCAAGGACTTGTGTGCCCATGCAGTTAAACAGACTCTCCTTTGACCAACATGTTTCTTTTGTGGTTAAAATGCATTTACCTTTCAGATGTTAACCTTCATGGTTTCTTCTTATAGCCCAAAGAAATTATAATTCCACTTTATTCCTCCCTTATTATGCCTGTCATTGAATATAATGCACTCTAGAGCATGTACCTTGCTAATCACCTAAAGCAACTCAAGGGACGTCAGAGTTTCCTCATTAAAAGGAACTCTGGCCTCTGTACCCTTAGCTACTCTGATAGACTAAAAGCTGTGTCCCACTAATCAGTGTCATACAGACTCCTGAGGGTTGTCTCCATGTAGCCTGCTATACAATGACTAAATCCTTAGTCATTGAACTCAATAGCAAAGCAAGCAGCTTCTGTAAAGACCTAAGCCTGTATTATGACATCAGCACGACCAAATGGTGCAACATGCACATAACCCAATGTATGCCCCAATTCTGGAATTGGATGCCCTTGCCTATCAAACAGATTACTTGCCTAACAACATTGAAAACCAGTCTGGATGACTGCAAATTTATTCCTGGAATATATGGGGAAAATTCACTGAATGTGGGCATTGTTTGTCTTCCACCAGTATTAGGTGATATGGCTGAGCTTCAAAATGGTCTCCTTAGCTGAACACTTGGTAAGAACCTATGAACCTATGATTTTTGGCTAACAGTGCCTCACTCTTGATGTTCTTGATACACCCTGCATTGGTTTAGACCAAAAGCAAGCTATATCCTTTCTGATAACCAGCTAGCCTTTGATTATTACAACAGCCTTAATTCTAAACAGGGTTGTAATTGCATTATATGCTGATATGGTGAGTCATTCTTATGACAGTGATAATTTTTGCAAAAATACTGAACCTTCAGAGTAAGTTGTATTGGCGTGTTGGGGAAAAAGTGCTCTATGGGGAGATGGCTAGGAAATGTGGGATATGGGTAGTGTATAGAAATGCATTAAGAATATATTTGTTTCTAAGGAAGCATGAATGAATGAAAAAGGTGGTAAGGCAAAGATGCAAGTGTCAGATATACTGAGAAATTAAAAAGAAATTGAGCATATAAGAAAACAGACTTCACTAGTAAAAAGTGAGATTCAGGAATGTGAAAAGTTTAGTGGTATATTAAGTTCCACTTGTACAAAGGCAGTAAATGACAGAGAAACTGTTAGCAAATAATGCAGAATGAGAAAATAGGGAAATGCTTTATATATATAATATTTATATTTATTTATTTACTTACTTATTTCTTGTTGTTGTTGACTGAGTTAACTCCATTAAGCATGTGCCCTATTTTCAAGGGAGACCATATTTATATATATATATATATATATATATATATATGTCAGAATTTGGCTGAAAAAAATGGCAAAATTCTTTGATCAGATTCAAGTGGTCTGGTCTGTATTATAAGAAATGCTAAAGCAAAAAAATCTAATGTATACCTTACAGTAATTGACAAGTACTCTGATAAGTTGCAGGAGAAAAAGGAAAAGTTGAAATGGTTCATTCATGTATAAATGTATAAAAAGTGGAATAATGCAGTGGTATGATTTTAAATAATTTCTCTTATCAGAAGAGAACTAATGTGTGAAATGAACAGTGGTATGAAACAATTGTATTGCTATTTTGTAAGTTTCTTGTTTCACCAATAACTTTTCCCTGTTCTTTTTGGTAAATGCCATGTATTGTTTAACATGTATCTAAGTTACCATCCACTCAGACAGGTGAGACTGCGATTTAATGTCTCCTCTGAAATAGTACAATACCTACCTAAAGTTACAATGCAGTGTCAGTAGTAGAGTATGATCGTAAGTGGAATAAAGAGAACTTGGGTTACTGAAAGAAACGAAAAAGCGTTAGTGAGCTTTGTTTGGAGGCTGATGTTATTTTATTTATTTATTGCAGTTTGTTTCTACAAATGAAGAAGGGGATTAGTTGTTTGGGAAGGCAAATATATTCATGGGAAGGGGAGTGCTGGACCGATGACATTGAGTTGCTAGGAGAGTAAGGTAATCTGTCTGCTACAGATGCAGCACCTCGCCTGGTTACTAAGTGTTAAAATGTGAGACTGCTGTTCAGCTTTTTTACTAGAAAAATGAAAGTTAAAGGAGACAGGATATGAATATTTCAGATTTTGATCAATATATTCAAAGATTTACAGATCAAATAGAAGGCCTAGTGTGAGGGGTGCTTAGCTTGCTAGTAGGCAGGGAACTTTTTAAAAGGGGATATTTAGTAAGTTTGTTCCTTATTGAGTGCTACTTTGATTCTTCTATGTTGCTATTTTAGTCATTTAGTTGAGTCTGACTGTTTCTGACCTTGAGGTATTTAATGGCTTCTTCTTATAAGTTTTTACAAAGCTATATTTATTACTAAAGTAACAGTGTCTAGCCAGCTCAGCCTCTGAAGTGTACTCCTTTTGTATTTATTACTAAAGTAATAGTGTCTAGCCATCTCAGCCTCTGAAGTGTACTCCTCCTTTTGCCTTTGATCTGGCCTGGCATCAGGGTCTTCTCTAGTGAATCCAGCCTTTGCATTATGTGACCAAAGCATATCAGTTTGTTTTACTATGAGACCTTCCAATAAGCAGTCTGGTTTTATTTCATTAAGTAATAACTGATTTGATCTTCTTGAAGTCTACAGAGTTCTGAAATGTTTTCTCCAGTAGCACAGTTCAGAAGCATTGATTTTCCAGCACATAGCCTTACTTAATTACAGTCCAACTCTCACAGACATTTATTATTACTGGGGAACTATAGCTTTACTCATGCATACCTTTGTTGGCAATGTGTGTCTTTACTCTTCAAAAGCTTAACCAGATTTGCAAAAGCTTTCCTTCCAATAAATAACGTCTTTTAATTTCATGATTGCAGTCGCCAAATATTACCATCTGCATAGACCTTCGAACAAAAAAAAATCTCCTCCCTATCTATTTGCAAAGAATTTTTAGAAAAATAGGACATCATTTTATTTTTTATGTTAAACCGCAATCCATCTTTTGCGTTTTCTGGTTTTCTGGTTTCACCTTCATCTGTAGGCAGGCTCTTCAACTTTTCTTACTTTCAGCCAAAAGAGGGGCACCATCTGTATATTTGAAGTTGTAAATATTTCTCCTGGCAGTTTTGATCCCAGCATTTAATTCATATAACCCAGCATTTCACATGCTATATTCAGTGTATAAATTAAATAAGTAGGATAACAATAACAAATATATAACAAAATAAAAACAAAAGTTTGCTCCTAAAAGTAACTTTGCTAAGTTGAAAAGGACATTATTAATGAGTTTGAAGCAGATTAGGAGAAATTATATAGGTCAAATAAAATGAGGGGTAACTGCAATATCTATCTGTATAACATCTTTTTGCTAACTTATTTATGTACTTTGCTCATGAAGTGTAATGTAGTGTAACCTGCTAAAACCATGACTTTATTATTTTTCATCAATAAAACACTTGCATATTAATGTCTTGGCCATCATGCCTTCAATACTTAGAACGCACCGTGACTGAGATATTAGTATGCGACTGCTTTATTGTTAAAAAATAATTAAAAAAAATGTGGTTTAAAAAGGTTACCAATAGTGTCGTTATGTGGAGAATTTTGCTAAAAGTAATAGTGGCAAAGATAACTTGTAATTCCTTCTGAGCAGGCTGGAAGTGGGACATATGCATACCCACTATTAATGCAGTAGACACGCGGCATGAACAGAAATACGTGTTTAAACAGTTTGACATTTTTACGCATGTTTGACGTGGATATTCTCCTAAACAAAAATCTTTACAAATCCATTCTTACTGATGAGATCTGAACACATTTACTTGTCTGTGCATTTTACCCATAATGCCTGACAGTAGTAAGTGTTTATCTAGTCTTTATACCATAAACTCCACACTAAGACTAATTAACTGATTTCTAATCTAAATGTTTTATCATGACCATCTGTGCTGTGCTATAAAACTGCCTGCTGACTCTGTGAAGAATTAAACAATAACAAGACAGTCAGAAGTATGTCATCTGACTGTTAGCATAATTAAATTGTTTACCATATCATGTTAAAAAAGAACAATAAAAGATGCAGCCAAAGTGACTTCTGTTGTTTTTTTTTTTTCAAGAGCTGCACAGTGGAGGCATGTTTTGTGCTTTGCTTACATGCATATTCTGTATTTAATATTAGTTGTTGTTGTGTCTTTGGGCTTTTAGGGGATGCCACAGCAGAACTCTGGTCTGCCAATGATTGGCAGTAGATTTTTTACGTGCCGAGTTGCCAGCCCTGACGCACAACCTTCAACAAAGGTATGCCCATTACACGCATGTCTCCACACACAAGACGCTCTAGCTAAGAATTGAACAGGACAACGTCTTACTGTGAGACGACAACGCTACCGCAGCACCACCACCGCAGTCTGTATTTAATATTAGTAACTAATGTAAAACTGTGCATTGTTTGTGTATTCTATATATTATCTATGGACACAAAAGTGAAGATTAACCCTACTTGGGTGGTCTATTTGTTATGGTTTACATAGAACATGTATGTAACAGAAGAAAATAGTTAACTCTTCATGTAGGATATTGGAAGAGCACTATGAAGCAAGAAAAAGCATACATAGAATAAACTGATTTTGAATACAGCACAAACTGGTTTACTGTAGGTGAAATGGAAATCACAACTTACATGTTATCATTTAAATAACATAGAAAAGAACTCTGTCTTGCTGAAATATTCCTTTAATGGTGCTATGATTTTATAATTGCTGTTTCAATCCATTAAGTAAATAGTCTGGCCTTCTAAAGCAGTTGTGGAATGTTTTGTTTATTCCTAGGCTATGTGTGGTTTCCATTGTTATATATTCCAATCAGACTGGAATTTAGAAGTGTTTGAATTGTACATGTGATATTTAACTCTTGTGTGTCTACTTTTTTTCTTGTAAAACTGGTCCCACTCTCTGCGTGGTTGTTGGAACATGGGCTTTTGGATGTAACCCTTTCAGAAGTGTGATACAAATAAAATAGTAGGTTAGTACATTAAAACACAGAATACAATGAAAAATGGCTTCACCTATCTATTGTTGATTTTATAACTTGGCATTCAACCAACTTGCTGAGTTCAGCAGGTTGAAAACTCAACCTGAGATTTTTGCAGGTAAGGGCCCCCCCCCCCCAACTCAACAACAATTCCATGTTTGCGTAAGCAAGAAGAGAAGTGAAATTCCCACAAAACAAGAGAATCACCAGCATCACACACTTAGCAGGCTACATCAGTAATGACATCCTATGAAAGTCATTGCTCTGTCCATTCTTAGCAAGTTGAGGTATATAGAGAATCCTGCATGCCAGAGGCATATATTTTGCATGAAGTTTATGGCAAGGTGCACATGTGGACTTCACAGATGCAATAAAATCATTTGACCCACACCCTGAAGTAGTTCATTCATTTTATGTTGTTATCAAGTACTTGGAAAAGAAAAATGAGACAGAACATGTATAGTATATAAGTAGAAATTGAACTATGGTACAAGTAGTCTCTTTCTACTAAGGACATGTGTAGATATTTCTTCTTGCTATTTTATTAAGGGAATAACTTTGTTTTGAGGAAAGAACACCCTTAAGAACAATGTTTTGAATATTCCCATATCCTTAGAACCTTGATATATTCAAATTATTTTAAAGCACATGATCCTGCATGTTATTTTTAATATCTCTAGCCTCTGCTTGTTGTTTGATGTTTTTAATATGTTAAAAGCTGAGAATAAAAAAGTTTCTCAGCTGTCATAGTCTATTAGGGCTGACTGATGTTTCCCTTCCCCCTACTCTCAACAGTCATATTGTAAGTGTTTTATCTGTGAGCCTATAAAAAATCCAGTATTGCTGGAGCTGAACCAGTCTGCATAGATAACACATTTTTCTGTGCCACCATTAGCTTAGATTCACTGAGCAGCCCAGGACTTCTAGGACTGGCCAATGGACTGGAAACCTGCTGTCCTTTTGTGGGTGGAAGGTGACGCTGTAGGCTGTGATGGCGTGATACACAGAGAAGGCCAAATACTTCACTTGTGGTACTCGCCATAAAAACTGTGCTGACATAGCATGGTGACACAAATAAAGTTGTAAGGCTCAGTGTGAATGCAACAGTCAGTTGCCATTGTATTCCACATTCCCAGGTGGCAGAGATTCTGATGTGATGCTCTGTCATGATTTATTTATTTTTACTGTGTTCACTTGGAAGTACCCTTAGACAGGATATGGCCAATAGCTGCTCTTAAGTGCAAACCACTGAAAGTAGTGCACTTTATAAGTGAACTTTGATTCATACGATCATGGAGTGGTAGAAATTGCATGACAACAGAAGTGAATGCTGCCTCCTTTGGGAAACTGCACCCAGCTGTTGGTGCCAAACTAAGTTTTGATTCTGGGCCTAGTGTTTTATGAGGCAACCTGGACAAGGTACAAATAAATTATGGTTATCAGCAGGCTACTTTGCTTCCTTCTTTACAGTCTTTATCTCCCTATCAGTTACCCCTGCCACCTCAGATGCAAGAGGTGTACCAGACACAGTCTTCTCAACAGCTGAAGCAGAACCAGTATTCAGGACAGGATGGGAAGTATGGTAAGCTCAGTGGAATATTTACCTTTATTATGTTTTTGGGAAGGAACATTGAAAACATGTATTCTCTATTGTCCAGTGCTGAAATGAGTAATACAGTGTATCCTATTTCCAACAGTATGCAGTAAATGATTTCAGTTTGGGACTTTCGTTATTTGTATTTGTTGTGTCATATGTCTGATGAATTGCAGAAATGCAAATTTAGTTATTTGGTAGTTTGAGATGGCGATAAGAATTTTGTCATCTGTTGGGTACATATCAGTGGGAGTGTTGCTTGGACTGTATGTGTGGACAGGACTTTCTGAGTCCATATTTACATGAAATGCAAGAGTATTATGTTCCCTGTTCTTCAGCAGTAGGGTTAGGCAGTTATTGGTAATTTTGGTCACTGGGATCCCCAATTACGTTTATTTTCATTTGTTGACTATGATAGTTCGACTTGGCAAGTGCTCCCTTTTCAGTGGAGGCACAGGGAGAAAACCTAACCCTCCCAAAAAACATTTATCTTTCTATTCTATGAATACCAGGAGTATACTAAATAAAGTCAGTGAACTTCATGCTTGGCTAGCCAACCATTCCCCTCATATTATCACTCGTACTGAAACCTGGCTAATGTCACATGTTCCTGATATAGACATTCTCCCTCCTGGGGGTCTTTTTGATTGTCAAAAGATAAAAGGTGGTGAAGTTGCCATTGCCTATGCCACTCACCTTACTCTTTCACTCCTAAACGAACAAATTTCATCCTTCCTTCTGGCCAAAATCCTGATTGCCAACTTTAATCTGGACAATTATATCACTGTCACCATAGTAGCAATATGTATTCCACCTGGGGACAACATCCCAACACTGGAAAAATTTCTCTCCTACCTCTCTCAACACATTCATAATGAAATCCTTCTCCTCGGTGACGTTAACATAAACTGGTTATCCCTTTTCTCACCTAACTCTAGTGAATCCATTAATCTACATGGCTTCACTTAACTAATCTCCAAACCTACCCATGGCAATAAATCTCACACTTCCTGTTCCCTTATTGACTGGATAGTGACAATTTACTTCCCATACTCCAAGCCCACACAGATGCATTACAATGTCACAAGCTAACTAACTTCCAACCTGAAACTCTCACTGCCCTCCTCTCCCAAATCAGCTGGTCCTCTCTGAATCTAATGCCCCTAGATCAGGCAGTACACACAACTCCACTTTCCTAAATATCCTTAACTCACTAGCATCAGTTTCCTCACTAGCACCCATCTGCACTGTACATTTTAAAACTAAAACATCCCCCTCGTTAACCAAAGCCACTCGCAACTTAATGAAATTAAGGGACAGAATGTGGAAAATATGGATGAAATCCAAGCTACCCATCCACCTACAAAAATACAAGGAACTTAGAAACCTGATGAAAGAATTATTTTTTTGTTGTTGTTGATTTATTCTGTCATAACCCACCAACTGCTTAAAAGTCAAATCCTTCAAAGTTCTGGCATGCAGTTAATCAAATTCTCCATCCTGGCAACCCTTCCTCTCCAAACCCCCACCCTACAAAAACACCACAAGAAAACTGCAACTATCTTTAACTCTCACTTTATTGAATCTATTAAAAATATGCTACCCTCCAACTCCCTAAATACCAACACTGTAATCTCTCCTCAATCCCTCCTCTCTCCTCAAACTCCAGTAATTCTTTTTCCCTCAAATCTGTACCTACCAGCTATATCAAAACTCTACTCGGCAAACTAAAACCCTGTTATCCTTCTGCTGACAATATACCTCCCTACTTTCTTCAGGTAGCAGCAAACTCTCTGCCTTTTCCTGTATCTATACTTGTTAACTGCTTATCTATACTTGTTAACTGCTCCATCTCTGAATCTGAAGTTCCCACTATCTGGATGGACTTCTGCACTACACTACACTACATTATACCTATACATAAACGAGGTAACTCCTCAGAAATCTCCAACTTCAGACCTATAGCTATCCTTTCACCCCTCTCTAAAATCCTGGAAAAATGCATTCACAAACAGGTCATGCAACACTTATTACAGGAAAATCTTCTTACCCCCACTCAGCATGGCTTTTGCCCAAAACACATTAACACCACAGCCCTCCTATCGTTCATTAACACTATCTCTGAAGCAAGAAACAATAACAAACTTGTCTTCTGCTTATTCCTTGATCTTTCAAAAGCTTTCAACATGGTCTCCAACTCTCTCCTTCTAAAGAAACTGACTAACCTCAAGTTCTCTACCCCTACTATGGAATGGTTTTCTAGCTATCTCTTAGATCAACAACAATCTGTAAAATGGCTCTCTGCTCTCTCTCCCCCTGACCTGTTAAAACTGGCATTCGCCAAAGTTCTGTACTTGGTCCACTTCTCTTCAACATCTACACTAACCTACTCTATACATGTTGCCCTCAGTCATCACTTATCCAATATGCGGATGACTCCACAGTTATCTCTATTGCCGATACCCCTACCAAACTTCTCTCACTCAGTCTTTCTTTAACTCAGTTGAATCATGGCTATCCAACAACCAGCTTATACAGAATCCTTACAAAACCAAGCTCTTACTGTTTCTCCTCAAAAACCTTAACAATCTTAAATCTTCCTTCTCCATACTCTCCCTAAACAACACATCAATCACTGTTAAATCCTCCACTAAACTCTTGGGTGTCTTAATTGATGACCAACTAAAATTCAGTCTACATGTTAACTGTATCAGTAAAACACACCAAAAACTGGGGCTGTTATACAGAAATAAAAAGTTCCGCACTAATAAAGCAAGGACATCCCTCTCACATACTGTTACCAAGTCTTATGTACAGTTCTCAAATCCTAACTAACCTCAACTAATCACTCTTTACCAAGGTAGAATCTACCTATAACAAAATCACAAGATTTGCAGCAAACTTAAATTATAAATCACATCACTGTCTCTCTCTCAAAACCTTACACTGACTTGAATTTCCCATCATCATCTTCTCTCACAACTTATGGTTATATATTCTATTTTATATCAACCCTCTTTTTGTCCCAGCCTATCCCCCCTCATCTCCTACTACACTCTTTCTAGGACTCTTCGAAGCTCTGACCAAGACCTACTTCAAACCCATCAATCAAAGAATAAAACTGGCTGCAACCTGTACAGCTACAACCCTGCCAAATCATGGAACAAACTGCCCAGAGAAATCAGGACTCTGAATGATGCTAAGGAATTCAAATCAGCCTTAAAAGAATACCTGAACAGTCAGTGGTCCTGCAATTGCATTCAGCCTCTTTCACTTATTCTCTAGTACTCAGTATCCCTTACCTGTTTTTCTCCTTTCCATTTCTCCTATTGCAGCACACTTGCCTACTCAACTTATCCCCTATCTACTAAATCTCACTTTTTCCTTTTCAACCAAAACACACTTCCACTCTCTTATCACCCCAGTCTATTATTCTTTTATTGTAACTTCTTCAATCAATAGTTCCTAACTATACTGTAGTTCCTCCACAACCCCATCTCTAAACCAAAGTCTTATTATTCTGTTTAATGAACCCAAGTAATCCTGTACTGTCTAGTCTATATCCTCACCTGTCTGCATTCTATTTTATTCTGTAATTGGAAATTGCTTTAAACTTGTATGTACTCAATGTCTGTTTTGAACATTATTAATATGTTGTTAACAAATGTTACTTGCAGCTTATCTCCAAATTATTGATGTATTATATTTTCAATTATTGATGTATTACCATTTCTACTATTATATTATGTAAAAGTGGAGCTTTTCTCCCCAGGCCTCCGCTGAAGAAGGGCTATCAGCTCAGTTGGACACACCCAGTCAACAAATGTAAAATAAAATAAATAAGTAAGTAAAAGAAGTTCAGTTGCAAAACAAACATATATAGCAATGTGTATGGTATTATTATTAAATCTATACAGGACATACACATTTTATATTCTAGGTCAAATTAAGGAGAAAATACATCTGGATATATTTTAAATATGTGTCAACATCATTTTCACATTTGAGAGGATTCAAGAGGTTTAAAATATAAATTAATATTCGTAGGAGAGTTGAGGTGAGGAGGAAGAGCAGAAGGAATATAACAATAGCAGAGGGATAGTGAAGAGGAAGCTGCCATAGGTTTAATATGGATCAGGAATAGGGGACATGGTATGAGCAGAACAGGGGTAATAGAGGAAGTGGAGTAAGAGTTATAGGCGTAGGAATAGACAATATTAGGATATTTATAAGACTATTAAGACTATTACACTGTAGAAGTTGGGTAGAGTGAGAGCATATTGCAGTGACAGATCCTTTTATTTGCTAGGTATTGTTTGGAATACAGTCCTGCCCTAAGTTCAGCAAGAATGGAATTCCACAGTTTTGATACACTAACTACATCTACTGATCCATCATGGTGATTGTTTGATTTAGTAACAGATGTGTAGCTCCAGTGCTGGTGTCATAGTTGTTTCTTAGGTCGATACATTGATTGCTAGTGTGTGTGTGGATACTCTGTGAAGAAATACTTTTTTTTTTTTTTTATTCTTGTCATTAAGTATTTAAGCATATTAAGATAGGTTTGCCTGTTTCATCTATATTCTTATGTTTATTTACCAGGTTAAAATACCACTCGAGGGACCTAAATCTTTTTTGCAAAATTAATAGAATATGCTGGGGGGATAAGTATGTGTCTTAGAGAATACCACTCCTATGGATCCAGTTTCCACTCCGCATAAAACAGAGTACTTCATTTCGGCTATTAAAATGTAATTTGGACAAATGGATGGGTAACAACAAATTCACCTCTAATTTAACACCACTGATAGGGGAAGCATGTAGTGACCCCAACAAATATTTCTTCAGTCCACCTTTGGATATTCATATTGCAAAATGTAAGTGCAAATAATTATCATGGGAATGTTCAGCTAGGCTTCTTAAGATCCAGACAGATTAATAGCCTAATAAGTACCTAGGAACATATATGATGTGCACTGGCAACCTGTCATCTCACCTCCATTCCCTTTAATCAATTACATAAACGCAGGCAAAAGACAGATGCTAGGCTTAGTTCTCTGGGATCTGGAAGAGTCCCAGTGAAGGGTGACACTAGAGCTTCTAGTAGCTGTTGGGGTTTTGTGACGTCCATGACCAAACTAGGTACAGTGTTAGCTAGAGGGGCATGAAAACTTCTTTAGAATTACCACCATTCACGGAGACCAAAAACGGGCAGAACTGCAACCCTTGTACTGACCCACTTTTTTCCACCCTTTTTTGTGATGCAAATTAAGACATCGGTGAGAGGTAAAGTTTCTTTCTTGTTTTTTTTTTTTTTTTTTTTTTTGTTTAACCATAGACTCAATTTCATTGCGTTACAGCAGCACTTTTGCATGAAGGAAAAAACAGCTTAATTGAATGAGTTTAAAAACTCCAGCATTCTGTTTGCATTGCCAGACAGAAAACTGGAATTTGTACAGAGATGTATGGACTACTGGGCAGTCATTTTGATTTCTGGACATTATAGAAAAATTGAAAGGTGATAACCTTAACACCAGGAGCTGTTTTGGGTTATTGCAAGGGAGAAACATTCCATTACTTTTTTGAGCTGATTTTTTAAGTCACCAAGGTTACATATTAAGGGTTCCAATCAACATTACCAATGATGCAGACATATCTGTTATCGCTGTCCAGTGATCTGGCCACTGTTAATGAGTGATCTACGGGATGCTTTGAGGATGAAGATGAATGTCTTTTTTGGAACTACCACCAGGTGACAAATTTAGACGTATTGCTTGCTGATTTCTTTGGTTTGTCTTTGGTATAATCACCTGCAAGTGTGTAAGCAGTCCAGCTTTCCTTCTTCTATAGTGTACAGTATCTTCATGAGGAGGTATAAGCTTTAACAGATACTCCATAACCTGTTGTACCACTACTTGTGGGTCAGTTTGTTTTTTTTTACCATTGGGCATGTAGTTCTATTCCATATAGTCTATGGTGAGCTGTGTTTATTGGGTGGGGGAGAAAAATAATCAAGTTACATCATCAATCACATGACTAATTAAAAGCAGCAGATCTTGAGTTTGTTAATTCATCTGAATGTTGTCATAGTAAGCTTGAGCCACTGTGTAAACATGTCATGTTTGTCTTTCTGAATATGCAATTAAAACAGAGAAATAAGGGACTTGTCTCCTGGAACATATGATAAAACAGTGTAGTTTATATTTTTTACTTAGTCATACCTCTCAAGCACCTAGTGCAAGAAATCTAGACAAAATTATAAATAATGGGGAGACAAAGGCCCAAAGCTAGAGATGATTTTTGAATATTGCCAAAGTATTGCCCTTATAAATTTAGAATGTTGTTAGAATACTGGTGTTCCATTAACAAGAATTTTATGAAGAGTATGAAGTTTCAAACTCTGTCATTTTCTGACTTCAGTCCTAAACAATTTGCCAGAAAAACATTTTTTTTTAAGGGGAACAGACCAAAAATATGAGGCAAAACTCTGGATATTTTCCAAAAATCTTGACAGTTCAGAGATATGCTTTAAAGTTGATAACCTTATATGTTGTCTAATGAAATATTATATGGCTATTGTCTGGACCACAAGCATAACTGCACAACTGAGAAGAACTAAGCAACATAACATGGGTTCCTGTTACATAATCGAAGTTTTACAACTTCGAACACCATATGGTCGAACCCATATGTTTGAAGTTGTAAAACTTTGAAAACATAAAAAAAAATACCTGACTGTTTTAAGCACAGGGGCAAGCACCCCCCAAGTCGGGGGCTGTGCCCCAACACCTCCTACTCTTTAAATATACTAACTCTGAGACTGCACTATAATGCAGTACAATGCAGAAAGGGAAGATTTCCCTTTACTACACTGCAGTGTGATCTCTGAGTTGGTATATTTAAAGACCGGGGTGTGTGTGGGGCGTATGCTTAAAGCAATCGGGCAAGTTTTTTTCTTTTTGAATACTTAAAAAAAAAAAAAAAGTTTTGCAACTTCGAACATATGAGTTGACCCACATGGTGTTCGAAGTTCTAAAACCTTCAGTACGTAATAGGAACCCACATAACATAGCATTACATGACAAGACAGAACTTGACAGCATAACATGACATAACACAACTTAACATGATACAACACAACTCCAAAGCAGACTAAGTAAGAAAGAATTAAGCATAATGCTGTGATGTGGACATGGAGATCTACTTTGGAAGCTCGAACTTTCAAAAACTCGAACTTCTTATGGTATAATAAAATGGTATAATAAAAACAAATTTTTTTTACGGTTATCCTCCCCACATCTCCTGCTAATTAAATATACCAACTCCGAGATCACAATACAGTGAAGAGAACAGTAAATTTCCCATTCTGTGCTGTATAGTGATCTCCATTTAAACCGTTCAATGTTTCAAAACTTCGACCTTACGGTTTCAACCATATGAAGTTTGAAGTTTTGAAACTTCAAGCTTCGAAAGCAGATCCGGTCATGGATGCACATGTGTACAGACACACAAAAACCAAGACTTCCTTTTTGATAATAGTTGTAAGGGGAATTGAAACCTTCATTGTTTGTTATAATGCTTTGAACATTTACCCTAGTGAGACAGCTGCTCTGAACTCTTAAGGATCCAGAAACATTTTGACCAGTGATGTAGCTTACAACTCTTATTGTGTGATCATCTGATTGCTAACAGAATTATTATGCATACATATTTTAATGTTTAATTACTTAATTAGTCTTACCAGCTATGTAAACTATTTAGCATTCCTTTCTGTTTTATGTCTGATGCAAACCATTAGCTAACAATATAGTCAGTTTAGCAAGCTATGAAAAGTTAATTCTTTGACCACATGGGGTACGAGCCTAAGGGATCATATGACTGAAATTGGTTTTAGTCAAATAAAAATAAAAACATCATATCATTAAAGATTAGCCACATGTAACATTACCCCATGCTGACCTCTGAATAAATGTTTTCCCTTTCACCTGCTGCAAAACAGTTTAAATCTTGAGTCTAGGGATTCTAACTACCTTTAGCTGGGGCAGAAAGGCTGCATATGGCTTCATGCATGCATTTTAAATTATTCTATAGAAAAGTGGTATGCTGTTAATGTGTGTGTTTTACTCTATCATCTCTGACCCAGGTCATTTTTTGTGGGGCCTTTCCATGAAACAGGATGGTATATGATCTTCAGAATTCTGTGAGCAAAGATCAGGCTAGGTTAGCACCTCATGTTACTATATCATTCAGACTGCTGGTTGGCCACAAAAGGTAGCATGGCACCATTTTCAAATCTGTTACAAGTACATCTACAGAGTTGTGAAAGTATTTTTGTACTCATCCTGAAAGTAATGGTTTACCTATTAGTCAGTATCCCTTTTGTCTGTCCTTAACTCAGTGATCCTGATTTCTTAATGCTGTCACATCTCAGCATATTTGCCATTTTAGAGTATTCTTTTCTCCAAAGCTGTGTAACTGTGGAATATTTAAGTAAAGGGATGTTATTGGTGGGGGGGGGGGGGCAGGAGTTTGCTTCTCTCAGTAACATTTTGCCACCGTTGCATGGTGTGATGCACTGAGTAGATGTACTGTGAAATGTTTGCAGCTAGCAGACCAGTTTTTGCGTGTAATAGTGTTTTATAGACAATCAGTGACTCACTATTCTTTGAGTCCAGCACCGAACAATACCATTAACACCTGAAAGCAGCAGCATTTCAACTTGTACTTTACCCATGTGGATATGGTACCCCAGATAGATAGCTGTACTTCTCATTTCATCAGTATCCATTCCCCATAACTTGTATTATGTGACAGTGTAACAGAACTCAACGTTACCCCAGTTTCATATTTCATTTGAGAGACAGACTAGAGAACAGCAGCAGTCTCATGGCTCCATAACCTCATCACAAATCTTGTATACTGAACCCGTATTTTAATGGCAAGGTTAATGATTGTTAAGGAATTATTCTATCTAGAGAGCACAGCTGCCTCAGATTAATGAAGGAATAGAAAACCCCATTTTCAAATGTGTCCTTTTTTCTGATGCATCTACAGTGACTTGCAAGTCACATCTGGCTGCCATGCTTTTCTTATCTTCGCAATTCCCAAAGTCTGAGCAACCACCCACTCTTTCCCAGGAAGAGTAACGTACAAACTCTTGAGTGGCAAGAAGAAGGTACTTGCAGCTGGCAGACAGCTCTTTGTCACATGTAGTTATTGTATGTGCTACAGCATTGCATATGCGATGTATGCTTACTATACCCACCAGCCTTCTCCAGAACTGTGATTTGGTTTGCTGCTGTATCCCAGACCCTATATCTGTATATAAAATGAGATGTTGTCTCTGACTGTAGTATAGCACTTCTGCCATACCTGGTTGAAATAAACAATGTTGTTTTCATAGGTTATTTTTCTGACCAGCTGAGTAACCAGTGAGCTTTTACACTAGCCATTTACCTTTTGCGGCTTATATGTCACAAGTTGCTTTTTTTTTTTTTTTATATTCTCTTGCCATATTTGATGAAGTTCGGTAAACAAAGGAGGCCATTTTGACTGGAACCAGCTGGCAGCAGAAAAGTTTATATAGCTTTCAGAAAAAGTGTTAAGTAAAAAATCTGTTTATGGCCAAGCAAACACTACTAGCCCCATAAATTATAATTTCTGGCCAAGCAAACCATTGGCCCATGTTTTGCATTCAAAACCTGAAGTTTTTAAAGGAATATGAAATTCAGAATTTTGTTTTCATTGGAGTGGAGACCACTACTTTGCAAGAAGTTTGTCTGCCGAACACATTTGGTTGTATTTCATTTTAATAAGTTTAATGATTGCCCAGAAAACTTCACCATGAGCACAAGAATCAAGAACTGAATAATTAAAAAAGGCAATATCCACTAAATCAAATTTATTTTTCTGAATTTCTTTGGTGCCTCTGTAATTGTTGTTACACATTTACTGACACATTCAGTATCAACACTTTTTATATGTGAACCTTTTTACAAGATCCAGTCACATTTCATAATTAGTTATGGCATCATTTGATACATATTGTGTTAAAAACATTGTTTAAATAGTTCAAGTTCTTCTTTTTATTTTAACAGTAACTTGTGGTGTTCAGATGTGGGTAATATAGGATTTGTTCAGAACCTATGTGGTTTGATCACTTTGCCATTGTGATCAAACCTCACCTGCTGTGAGCAAATTCTGTGTTAACTGTGCCTGAACACAAATTATTACTAATACAATGATATTATTTAGGACAGAAGGTTCTTAACTTTTTTTTATAAATAATGTCATTGTATAAACAGACTTTATTCTTCTTCTATCTTGTGTGTCTTTTATGGGATGAATGTGGTAAACCCAAGTGGTCTAATGAAACCCCAAATAGGTAAATATTGCACAACCCACAGCCTACCTTTTGGTTTTTGCTGTTATATCTTAGCCTAAAGTTTGTTTTCTCTTGTCTTTGCTTTCTGGTTTATTTTTTAATATTTTGTAGATGTATACATTTTTAAAAACAGTCTTTAGATCCATGTTAAGGTTACTGCATTGTAATATGGTTATTTCATCAAATCCCAGTGTTACATAATGCATAAAAATCAGTGAATAGCTTTAAAATGTAATAACTCCACTTAACATGTATATAAAGACTGGTTTTAAAAATGCATACATCTACAAAATATTAAAAAATAAACCAGAAAGCAAAGACCAGAGAAAAATAAACTTTAGGCTACCTGACTTGTGTGCTGATAAAGTCATTCCCAAGAAAAGGGATGGGATCATATTGATAACTGTCAGTTAGCCAATTAAATGAAACAAAGACTTGATTGTCTCTCCGTTAATTAATTGGTGTTTCCTTTGCACTCTTAAATGACTGCATATTTCTTCTCCCCATTTCCAAAAGGGATACAAGGCTGTAATTGTCAGTACCACTTTCTTCTGCCCAGACTATGAAAGGGGAAACGTAAGGCCTGCTGTGATAAAGATCTATTTAATGCTTAGTATCTAAATATCTTTCAGGAGCTGCATGAGAAAAATAACATAAATTATATTTGTGGGAAATGTATCAGCTATTAGGGTTACACGTCTAAATTTATACATAAAAACATAATTGTGGTAGGAGTACTAAACACTGCGTATTAAGCAGTTAAATATCACCCAATTGTGGTAGGAGTACTAAACACTGCGTATTAAGCAGTTAAATATCACCCAGAGTTAATATACTTCTTGCCAATGTTACCCTGTTGTTTATTTATGTTGATATGGAACTCCAAAAAACATAACCTGTTTGAGCATCCTTGGTGAGCCCTTTGGAAGGTGGCAGCTCTTGCCACCTGGACAGATACACTTGTGTATGACCATAGAGGGGGCCCAAGAAGCTCGTAAGTAACTGTGTCTGTTTTGTTCAGAGTCTGAAAGGTAGTGGAATGGCTAGTGTATTTGTAGCTTCGATTCTTAATTGCCTAGCATGTGTGTCTTATTGACATGCAGTTTGATTTTTACAGGAACCATGACTAGCAACACAAAAGTAGACAAGTTATTTGATCATTTCCTTAATGTAATGGAGACGGTTACTGTAAGTAAAGCAGTCTTCTTAACCTTTTCACTACCACGACTGTTCATCTAATTGTCCACTGGACATGTCTTAAAACTGAAACAAATTGGACTAGAAATTCCCATGTGACCTCAGCAGATCATTATCACATGACAAAAAGTGTACTAGTAGTGAACTAACAGCATGAAAAATACTTTAATATTGTTACCATGACAAACAAGTTAACAAATCTGATTCTGAGCTCTTTGGGCTTAATGTTTAGAGACAGTTCATTTTATGAATTGAAAATGAGTTATTTCAGTATTCTCAAAATGTGCAGTGCTGAGTCTCAGAAAGTTAGTTTGCTAAGACAGAGTATATAGTACTTGACTCCCTGTTAAATTAAGGGGCGCATAAGTAAAGTAGATTTGTGAATTTTGGGATATGCTTGGAGGGTTGTAAAGTGTTACAAAATGTTTGCAGTGCTGATTTACATTAAACAGTTTAATGCGTTGGGTAACATTTTGATCATTTTTCTGAGAAGCTTGTTGTGATAGAAAGTCATGACATATGCCATAGGTGTTTGAAATGGACACATTCTAACAATGTTTGACAATGGCATTTTTCTCTGAACATGCTAAAGAAATTAGAGAAGCAAATAACTAATTTTTTCTTCAAAGATCAATAGCTTGTCTTCTGTCTATGTAATAGTTATTTCAGAAGTGATTATGTTAAGTAGTAGAGGGTGTGAAGAGCATCCCAACCCCCCCCCCCCCACACACACACACACACAAATGGCTCTTCAGGGAGGTAAAGCATTCATTTTGCCAAATGTCTGTCTCAGATCTTCACATAACAGTTTTGTACATTCACAATGAAATGCTTGACATTTCTTGGGAGACTTAATGTGGTGGTGTGAGTTATTACTTGTAAGAGTATTAAATTGATATTCTGAGTTATCCTAGGAGGCAGTACATTTTCTTTATTCAGTATTTTAAATTGCATCTTTATCCTCTGGATAAGTTTTGAATAACTTTATCTTATGTCTTCTTGCAGCCAGACTGTAAATTAATGTCCTGCATAGTTCACGGCTGCTATACACCATTAGATAACTGGTGAAAAATACACTTTATAGAATGAATGTTCTCCAGTAGTGTATTTGTCTACATATATCACCCATTAAAAACAATTCCAAAGCACAGACTGAAAAAAGCAAACAAACGCCAATTTTATGCTGGTTAAACACTGATTTGCTGATTGGTTTATGTAAAGTTAAAAAAAGAATCTAGAAAAAAATGTGTGTGTGTGTGAGAGAGAGACAGTAAAATTGGGAGAGAGACTGAGAAAGCAAGAGAGAGAACCAATGAGTGAGAGAAGCCTTGCATACCTATCATCTTTGATCAAGAATTCCGGATAAAACCAACTATAAGATTGTCAATTTTTAAATATACTCTTAATTCATTTAATAAACAAAGCAAAGAGTTTTCCATCAAAGTGCATTTTTGAACAGTAAGAGGTATGACAACAATCCTCAGTGATTTACTAGAAAAACTTTTTTGAGGGACAGTTGAAGGTATTGGTGGGAGATTCCAAAGACTTGTATATATTTTTTTTCATTCATTTGATCACAGTGGGGCATCTGAAGTATACTCTGCCAAACAAGTAGCTGTAATTGTGTGTGTGTGTGTGTGTGTGTGTGTGTGTGTGTGTGTGTGTGTCTGTGTGTCTGTGTGTGTGTGTCTGTGTGTGTGTGTCTGTGTCTGTGTCTGTCTGTAATAACTTATATTTTGGATGTAAAATACTTCCTGCAACAACAATTACACATACTACAGCAAGTTTGCAGCATTAAATAGAGGAACTGTTTTATATCAGAAATATTAAAAAAATGTATACACTAATAAAAGAAATACAAAACATTTTAACAAATAGCTCATTATGTAAGAGCAATACTGTTTGAACATTATCACATTATCTGCAGGCAGTCCATTATTTCCTTGATAACAGCCACCCTGCTGGGTATTTTTGCTTGCTTGGCATACCTGAGGTTTAGTTCATTCATGTCAGCCTCTCATATCCCCTTGTGATAGAATGTGGGATGACAATTCCTTTCACAAGTAATGTTTTTTATTTTATATGTGCTACATCTTTTGTTTCTTTGACATTATTTGGCATGATAGTAATTTTGTCTTTTGGTATTTAACCTGTCTGCAACCAAGTATCAGAAAAACACTGTATATGGCAATATTTGACCATAGTAATGGTAATCGTCTTTGAATAAACTGTCATTGATATATATTCAGTCTCTGTTCCTGTTATCTACTAATTATAACTGTAGTTCAAAAGTTAAGTGCTGATTTCTTGCAATCTGGTATCTTAATAAAGTGCATTTTCTTCCTTCCTGTTCTTCTGTTGGAGTCGGCAGTAATATATAATAAAATTTGCCTTCCGTGCCAGTAGATGATGTTCATATGAATCACTGCTGCAGTAGCCTAAGCTGTATGGGTTCTATCCTGACAAGGATGTAACAGTTAGACAAGCTTCCAAAGCTTCAGGACACCTTCCACATGCCCAAACTGTCAAGCAGCTTGAGCTGAGCTTTTTGAGTGCAAAGCCCTTTGGAGCTTTGCTGCACATGAAGAGTACGCACCTCTGAGGCATTTGATGATCAACGGTTAGCTTGTTCTTTCCTTTGCTGGATAGATAAGTTCCCTTTGGGGGAAAAAACTTCCATTTTCTTATATTTATTGACATTTTATTACTTCCATCTTTAAAATAAATTTCCTGTAGGAGAGAGTGTTGTGGTTTAACTGTCTCAAGACTATAACATACTTTTAAACAAAGCACTCATTTGTTTCTGTCAGTTTTAAAGTAGTGTAAACTAACTGATAACATGTTTTCCGTGGAGAAATTCTGCTTAGTTTTCCATTGTTGGGCTGCCATAGTGTTGGAAAATGCATTTTACTGTGTTTTTTTTTCCTGTCAAAAAATTAAGTTCTGTGGACTGGTTTACTATCATAATGTGGAATGGCACTTATGCAAAAATGGGATGGTCGAATGCATGTATCCACAGTTTCTGTAATGCAGAACTAAAAGTGTTTGAATTTCATTCGCTGATATGAGGTCGATGCTATGAATGGAGATCATGGTACAGTGCAGAGCGGGAAATTTACCGTTTTCCTCACTGTAGTGTGATCTTTGAGTTGGTATATATAATATGCAGGGGGTGTGGGGGCACAGCCCCCCACATAGGGGTTGCAGGGGGCTTGCCCCCCCCCTGGAAAAATGTAAATGCAAACACGGACTTTTGATTCTGGAAGTTGGGAAGTTTGAATGTGGAAAGTCATGGTTAACAAGTTTGAATTGTTGACAGCTCGACATTACCATTTTCAAGTTACTCATTTGACTATTTGAGCAAAAAATTTTGTGCATTTCAACATTATGATAGTAAACTCTGTGGACTGGTAGTTTTACTGGCAATGGCTGCTTGTCTTCCCAGGGAAAAAGGCACCATTTTTGGCTTGACCATGGAACAGAGATTAGCAATCCCATGGTCAGTCCTTCTTCCAGCCACAAAAAGAAAAAGTTAAGTAAACAGCCTTAGCCATCACAGCAGACTAGCAGTTTGCCTCAGCCAGAGGTGGGTGCTCTGCAGTGGCCATTTGTTGTACCTCAGACCACTTATCTTTTAACCCAAATTACTCTGGTGTTGTACCTACAGACACTATGAACCAGGGGTTAACCATATACCTCTAGGGCTGTTGGTGTTCCTTCAGTGGGCAATAGAGAGCCACTCTTATTGGTCCTGAGGGACGGAACAGGAAAGTTTTCCATGTTATGTCAGAATGCTCTGCCCATCCCTGGGGAAGCTGTGACGTCTGCTATTAGCATAGTTGGCCCCATTTTTCCTGTCAAAAAGAAACAGAAAACCAGACAGGTAGCTACTCCTCTTCAAATTTCTTTGGATAGGAGCAGTTTACTGGGACTGGCTCAGGATTTAATTCAGGCTAGTGATCCTTCGTGTAGAGTATTTGCTGGCAAAAGAAAGAGGGATGTCTCTTTTCCTGAAGAGATTCAAGACTCTGAATCTGAACAGGAAGATGCAGTGATGAATTCAGGGTTTTGTCCTCAGATTTCTGATTCAAACTCAGAGGAGAGCTTAGTTTCTGATTCTTTCTGTGGGGGTTCTCTTTCTCTGAGACTATTGCTAGAATGTCCCAATGTCTTCAATGGGAGAACACTAAGGTTTCTCAGTCCCTCAGAAAATACTATGAGTTGTTACAGAAGGAGTCTCTAGAACCTACACCCATTCCTCCTGTCCTGTCTGCTTTAGAGGTTGTTTATCTTCCTACCTGCAGTATTCCTGATAGTCAGCCAGCTGACTCTAAAAAGGCAGATAGGATGTATAAAATTCCTCAGTCTTTTAAATGTTTGTACACTATTCTCAAACCTAATCCTGCATTTATAGCCTTAGTTGACTTCACTGCTGCTAATCCTACTCTTTGTAATAAGAATGGAAACATTTAGTTATAGGTATGGAAAAGTGTATAGTTCTGCAACTTTGATTTTCAGAATTATAAATTGTCAGGTGTGTATGTCAAAGTTTGTTTTGACATATTGTGAAAATATGAGGAATGTTTTGTCTACACTTTCCTCTTGTGAAGAAAAAACTGCTTTGAGTAACTTAGTTCTTCCATTGCACAGGTCACCACTTATTAGGTGTGTGTGTGTGTGTGTGTGTGTGTGTGTGTGTGTGTGTGTGTGTGTGTGTGTGTGTGTGTGTGTGTGTGTGTGTGTGTGATTATTTTGATACATCTTCCAGGCTTTGACCACTGGTACTGTTTTACAGAGGTCTGCTTTGTTGCATTCTCAGAACCTTCCAGATGAGGTAAAAAAATAAGATTTTAAATTCTCCCTTGGATAGAGATTTGGTATTTGGCCTCTCTGCTGCAGAGGTGATCAAAATGTCTGATGAAAGGTGTAAGCTGATCCAGAGAATCTCTAAGATTTTTCAGCCCTCCTTTTCCAAACTGTCCAAGGGAATTCTCTTTCTATTCATCCAATTTTGGCAAAAAAACAGAACAAACAGTGTCAACATAATTCAGGAAAACAGACATTTGAGAAGTGGCAAAGGGGTTCCAAAAAAGTTTCAAACCTCCCAAAACCATGGACACTCCAACAAATCTGAATGACTATTCAAGAGACCATGTGACCCCCTCCCACCCTGGCCCCTTCTCTACCAGAAAGTCTGAATCTCCATTTTTTCTCTTTGGCAACAGATTGTTTCAGACAAATGGGTTCTGAAAATCATTCAACAGGGTTACAGATGGCAGTGGGAGGACATTTCTCCTTTCCAGGAGGTCATTCCTCATCCTAAAGCTCAGACTCTCTTGTTTTCTCCTGTTCTTCATCACATGCTGTCCAAGGAAGTGATAGAAGCAGTTTCTCCTTCCCGGGTGGAGAACAGGTTTTATTTGAGAATGTTCTTAGTGCCAAAAAAAGAAAGAAAATGCTTGGAGACCAGTTCTAGATCTTTCTTTCCTAAACCAGTTTGTGATACTGCCTAAATTTAAAATTGTAACTTCCAACCTGTTATGTCTTCTTCCTCTTTCAAGTTTCCTGGTAACACTAGACTTAAAAGATACTCATCAAATCCCTATTCATCCAGACTTCAGGCTTTTCTTAATGTTTTGTTTGTCTGGATCACATCATCAGTTCTCTGCCTTACCCTTTGAACTCTCTACTGCACTAAGAGTGGTTGCAAAGTGTCTGTCTCCAGTTATAGCTCATTACAGGCTACAAGGTTTACACATTTTCCCACATTCAGATGACTGTCTTCTCCTTGCAGAGCCTTTTTCAAAATGTCAGGAGTCTCTCTCTCTTGGGTGAGAGATCTCTTGCACAAGCTGGGATTCAAAGCGAACACTCAAGTGTTTTTTGACTGTCTAACACAGGATTGTATTCCTGGGGTGTCAACTAGAAACCTTTGTTCAAAGAGCTTTTCTTCCACAGGAAAAATAGATCTTTATCTAGATTAAGGCTTTCAACACAAGCATTGATCACTGTGAGGGAATACCTCAGAAGTTTGGGTCTCATGCCATTTCTGATTTTCATGATACCCCTGGCAAGACTCCACATGAGAAAGATGCAATGGTATCAGAAATGTCTTTTGTTTCAGTATCAACACCCTTTATCTTTTCAGATCCCAGAACTGGGGTTTGTCAGAAGAGAAATATTTTGGTGGAGACATCAGATATCCTTAATCCAGGTCTGTCCTTCTCCATCTATGCTCCAAAGCAGTAATTCACACAGATTCTTTGGACTTGGGGGAACAGTTTCGGGGGGGGGGATACAGGGGTTGGTGGACACTAAGGACAGATGCAAGCACATAAATATCATGGAGATGCTTGCACTGATCAATGCACCCAGCTCTCTGAACCATCTTTGGTCCCTGGGACCTCTTCAAGTGGTTACAGACAAAACCACAGTCATGTGGTATATCAACAAGAAAGGGAGAACCAGTTTGTACCCCCTTTGCAGACTTGCCATGTTAGCTTGGAATATAGTTTCACAGCACAATCTCACTCTGCAGGTGTCCTTCACAGCACAATCTCACTCTACAGGTGTCCTACATTCCCTCAGAGCAAAATTGTCTAGCACACAAGCTAAGCAGGACCAGAGCAGGGTCTCACAAATTGGAACTAGATCTCCCAATATTTGATCCATCTGTGGGAGTTACTGAAGTAGACCTGTTTGCTTGCTCTCGAACAGTCAACTGGCAAAATTCCTTTCCAGAATTCGATGTAAGAATGCCTGGAAGACAGATGCCTTTTCTTTAGACACAAATGTTCCTGTATGTCTTTCCATTAACATCCAGGGTACTTATAAAAATTCAGAAGGAATCCCCCAATATCATTGTGGTGTCTCCCTTCTAGGCCAGGCAACCATAGTTCTCCCTTCTTTTGGAAATGGCCAGGGACAGTTACCAGAAGTTTTCTAACAGAATGGATCTACTCACATAAGAACAGGGGTGTTTGATACACCCCAACATAAATCATCTTCACCTGACTGCCTGGATGATAGTGTCTTAATTCCTTGTATGCACCCATTTTCTGAGGATGTGCAGCAGGTACTAATGGAGACAAGAAAGTCTGCTACTAGAAAGTCATATATTAGCAAATGTAAAGGGTTTCTAGTTGGTACCAGCAACATAAATAGCACCTATTCCGGACTACTTGTTCTCTGGTTTTACAGTATTTGTGTGTGTGTTATTATCCTATGGCCTTTCTTAATCCTTTATCAAGATTCATTTGTAAGCCATTTCAGCATACCTGCCCATGGCTCCTCCTCTTTCAAGGCAGTCTCATGACAAAATGTTCTTGAAAGTGGTTTTGCATAAGAGATAAGAGGCCTCTGAATAAACCAGTGGCTCCTTCCTTGTAAACTTAATTTTACTCCATTTGAACCAGCTAATCTGGCTGACTTGAGGTTCTTAACACGGAAAACTGTTTTACTTATTTCTCTGACCTATGCAAGGGTATCTGAGTTGCAAGCTCTTAGGGTGAGTCAACCCCACCTAATTTTCCATAGGTACATGATTTCTTTGAGAACTAATCCTTCTTTTATGCCAAAGTGTTATCCAAGTTTAGTTTGAGCCAAGCTATCCATTTCTCCATTTTCTTTCCCGAACTTAAAAGAAGGAGATAGGATACTGCATACCTTGGATGATCACAGACAACTCTGGTACTATCTTGACAGAACTAAATCTTTCAGGTCTTAGAGTCAGTTCATTTCTTATGAAGGTAAGACAAAAGGATAACCTGTGTCAGAACAGACTATTTCCAAATGGTTGTCTAAGGCTATTACCGTTTGCAATATTCCCCATGACAAATCTATTCCACGAAGGGTCAAGGCCTACTATACCAGGGCCTTGGCTTCATCTGTGACTTTTTGGAAAGGGTTGGATTCTTGAAGTATTGTATAAGTTTCTACTTGGTCATCTGTACATACTTTTATAAAGCAGTATAAGCCTGATTCCTTCTCAATGGTTAGATCAAGTTTTGCTAGGACCACTCTCTAGAGTCTCCTGGACCGTTCTCCTTCCTCCACCCAAATATACTTAACTATGGTTATCTACCCATATAGCTAAGGTTACTACAGCAGTGATAAATATGAAGAATGTAGTACAGTTGTATAAGCTGAACTTGCCATACCGACAGATGTTAGAATGATACTCTGCAGTAGCCACTGCTTCCCTCCATCCCTCTTGTTTGTTGGTGTGTTTTTTAGGCCAGGGTTTGGACATTTATTTCATTAGTATTTCTAGGATTGTCCTTTCAGGGCTCTGCCTCCCTCTCTCTGCTGGCAGGAAAGCTCTTAAGGGCTTCATGCCCAAATTTGTCTGTTAGTCAGCTCATCTCGAGCTGCTTGACAGTTTGGGTGAGTGGAAGGTGCCCTGAAGCTTTGTAAGCTGGCCAACTGTTATATCCTAAGCAGGATATAACCCCTATTGCCAAGGCTACTGCAGTGATCATTCAAACATCTACTGTTATAGTAAGTTCAACTTACACATCTGTACTTTCCCTCCATATAAGATGCCATGTGACATTCTTTCTTTGGCACTTGCTGCCATCTTAGTAAACAGAGTGGTTGTTAAGTTCCTACATCTGTGTGCCTTTACAATGATGTTGTTGCCACTTGTCAAGTATACTGAACTCTCTAAAGCCCTGATGTGTCACAGCTGGCTCACAAATTCAGCAGAGCAATAATTTTTAGCAGCTTAATCACTTCCTTTTTGCAGTCAATGAAATGCTATAGAAGAATGCTTCTCTATCAGAACTTAGAGGGTGTGGATGTGTACATTACACAAAAAGATATTTTCTTACAGTCTCTTTCAGTTTTGAAACAACTTACCTTTAGAAAAGCAGGCAATTCAAATCCTTCTGCATTTAAACAGTGCATGAACATCTATTTTCTTGGAACAGTTTCAAGTTTTGAAGTAACAGATACCTCTGGTTGAATAAGTTTATCCAAAACTATTAACAATTATAGATCAGTCTTACCTGCATCTTTGGGAAATGTTTTAAATGTCCCCTGATGAAATGCTGGCACTCGAAATGCCAAGTGCTGAACCCATCCCCCCCCCCCAAAAAGACCAAAAACCCATAGAACAGCGAATCTAGAAAATCGATCCTCTTTTCTTCTTTTTTGCAGGGACAAGCCCACTCTGCACTCACACACCTCCCAAACATATATATACCAATTCTGAGACTGCCATACCTCAGAGAAAAGGGAATATTCTGAGAAATGGCATCTCAGAATTAGTGCATGTAAGTCCCTTCATTCTATGTATTTCAGGATGCAGTCTAGCGGTTCCCAAAATTTCAGGTGGTTACCATTTTAAACATGCAGTGCATCTGCCATTTTATCATAGTTTTGATTTTTAACAGTGGTATACATCAGCATAGCTTTATTTCTGAGAGGTCAAGCTGTCAAACTTAATTTATTTGTATAGACTTGGAAGTAAATTCCCTGGATAAAGGTCTGGCTATGGTTGTGATATATTTGAACTTGTCAGAAGATTTTGATTCTGTTCCACACAAAACTTTTACTGATATCTTAAGACAGTCTGCTTATGAATACCTGTATATCTAGATGGGAGGTTAATTGGCTGTTAGATAGGAAGTGCAGCGTGGGGATTACAAACATCTGTTTTAATTATAAATATATTGCCAAACATATCCAACAAAGATCACTAATCAGGACCATTATTGTTTGGACAATTAATGAATGGTTGTCCAACATTGGATAGAGTTTGGCTTAGTAAGTTTGCTGATGACCTGAAAATTAGTAGTGATGTTACCAATACCGTGGATCACTTCTGTCTGAAAAAATATTTGGATTCTTTAATCAATTTGGTGTTATCAAATGGCATGAAATTTAATAATATAAATGTATAATTGTCCATTTTGGGGTTAGAAATTCTTTATTTTCCCATGCCCTGGATAATTATATTTGTATATCTTCTGAATTGGTAGGGACTGGAGTATATTCGTTTATTATTCTTTGAAGTTTGATATCAAAAATATAACCAGGAGGTGCTCTGGTCTCATTAAGAATGTACTGAATCACTTGACTAGTAAGGATAAATGTGTCTTAAGCTATATACCTCTAGTATACAGCTTATAATTGAATATGGTGACTCCATACCTTGAGTATTAGGATATCACAGCTCAAGGTACTTGAGCGTATAAAACTTTACTAGGCAACTATTATGTTGTAAACAATTGTCTCACATTGAGAGACTGGAACATCGATCTCTCTATTCTATAGCCTATAAATTCTTTGAGAGACAATTTAATCCTTATTTGCAAATGTTTAAATGATGGCTTAATGGTTGATATGTTAGGTATTGAATTTATCAACCATAATTCCAATAGTAGGAACACCAGCTTTTTGGTTAAACTACCTACTGTCAGACTTGTATTAAAAGATACCTATTTCACTCTAGAGCTTGTTGGATATGAAACTCTCCTACTACAAATTAAATGTCTTAAAGATATGTGGATCTTTAAGGTATTGTTGGGCTTATCATTTGTAAGCATTAATTATGTGTCAGAGACTGTAATTAAGCAAACTCTTGCCTGTACTGGCCGAGTTTTGTAAGTACTTTATTGAATTATTGAAAAAGTGTCCAAATCTTTCAAAAACTAATCAGAAATGTCACATTTTATCAAATCAATATGAGAAGCTGCAGTTCTAGTTATAACTGTCATGAGACAATGATTACGTTAAAGTCTAACAGAAGGATTTCTCCTACTCTGTATCATATATTAGAAAAAATACATGAACCATGTTTAGGAATTGTGAAGTGCAAAGAAAGATCATGTGATGGCTTATAACTTTAGCCAGCAAACCTGGCTAGCTTTACTCAGATTACTTTTCTCCAGCTCTTACAGCCACTTTGCTTCCCAGTCTTATTGTACCTCATCACTCCTCCTCTTCATACTGCATTAATTTCCTAAACTCTTCCTCTTTCTCTCGCACAATTCCTCCTCTGTCCATTTAACCTCATGCTCATTTCCATAATTTCTCCTATCATATCTCTCGGATTCACTAATTGCGAAATTCCGAAACATTGAATTTGATATGATCAAGACCATGTGGTCGATATTTTGGAATATCAAAATTCCGAAACAAATCCAAAAAAAACCCCAAAATACATTTAAATGTTTCTGCAGGGGGCAAGCTCCCTTACACTCTCTCCACACCCGCTCTACTTAATTATTCCAACTCCGAGATCGCACTACAGCAAGGAAAAGGGAAATATCCCATTCCCCGCTGTATGCAGATCTCAGTTCACAATGTCGGGATTCCAAAAGTTCAATCATATGGTCTCGTCCATATGAAATTCGATCTTTCAGGATTTCAGCATTGTCAAGTTTTCCCTATCTCTCATCAATTTTTAATAATAAATTGCTACTTGTTTATCTGTAAATTAATGCTAACCTCAAAAACACCCCAATTTGATCTTTTAACTGTAGCCATCATGCTATAAATACATCAACTATTATTGTATTTTGAAAATAGCAAAACACAGCACAGCCACCAAAGCTCCCAAACTCACTTGTTCTGTATAAAATAAATGTCCAAAGTTCCATATCTTTTGTATTATTGTATTTTATTTTTCTATTCAACACCTAGCTAATTTATCTTAATGTATCTGATGTGTTAAAAAGGTTATATTTCTGTAAGAAATATTTAAAAATCTTGTAAATAAGCTCATGTACAGATGTTTTATGCTGCAATTATAAATATGCATCATGTGTAATTTAAATGTGGAGTTTTTCTCACTGGGCCTCTGCTTAAAATGAGTTTTACTCAGTCAGAATTTTCCTGGTCAACAAAGACATAAAAATTAAATAAATTTTGGCCAGGTATGTCTAGAGATATTGAACTAATGCTAGAGAACTGACAAATTTGTAACATGTTTCACAAAAGCTAGTAAAACAAAAACAGATACACGTGTATAAACAATACAACAAAGGAAGCCACCAATGAACTAGTAAACATGAACTTTAATAACTGACCACTTTCATCCTTAAAACAGACGTCTTCAGAGTAACAAAACAGAGAAGTCAAATCCATTTAAATGCTTTTAAACTTTGGAAAGCCAATCATAAAAATTCAAACAATTATCCCAATTAAAGACTTAAAGCCATACAAGTGAATACAGTGTAACAAAGCTACTTAAAAATGTAATGATTCCCCGTGAGATTCTACATCACCCTTGGAAAACTATTTCAGATCTGTTCCACTTCATTGAGAGCTGCCAATTCATTTGATGACTAGTGTCCTATGTATGATCAACTGCAGGATACATCTTCATAGCCAGCTCTGGTTACTGCCTCATTTTGTACATATTGTCTGTTTATATGTGCTAAAATGATTAAAAAGCCAGCTAGATGGAGCAACTGTCATGTGTTATGTTAGAAAAATCTGCATTTATAGTAGGGTTGTTGATAACTGGAGACATATGCATGGTTTATAAAGCTGGTTCAGTCAATGACATCACCAGTTTAGAAATCACAACAAACCAATTTACAATGTACCTAGTTTGCCTACTTGACAAAAAAAAAAAAAACGCCAAAAAGAAGAGCACCAAATCACATAAAAACTCAAAACTTCTCATGCGGAGCAAAGAAAGCAGCCAAAACCAATGGTTTAGCACTTTTGTTCGCATTTAATATCACAGAGCTTCCTCAGAAACGAGTACAAATAATCACTATATCCAACATTTACATAATTCTTTGTCCAATAAGATTCAAACAAAATAATTTCTATTATCGTAGTGACATAAGTCGCATCCTGTCTTGAGCCACTTAAGGGCACAAGTAATATTAAGATTGTCATTAAGTCCAGGTGTTACATCTGACTTCAAAAAAAGTTGCCACCTAAATTTCAACACTTCTAATAAACCATTCACATTACCCACAAATTCATTGATGCTATCCAGTATAATAAATTTAAAACCATTAAAGTTATCATGATGTTCACTCATTTCTAGAGTCTTTGTTCCTTATTGTGAGACAGTGTTCTTGAATACATTCAGAAAGTTTTCTTGCAGTTTTTATGATGTAAACAGAACTACAAGTCTCACAAAAACTGAGATAAACAACATTTGAAGTATTAAAAGAATAATGAGTTTTAAATTTAACAACATAAACATTGTGTTTCAGAGCAAAAACTTTACAAGAATGAATGCATTAACAAAAGGAACAATTTTTCACACTTAAACATTCCTACACTCTTAGTGTTTGGATTACCCAAATATTTCTTCCTATTCCCTTCCTCAAAAAAAGAGATTTAAAAGTCTTACTTTTTTTTTTTTAAACGTAGCGGGGAACTACCTAAAACTTGTGCAAGAACTCTGTTACCATCTATAATACACCATTTTTTCTTAAAATAGCTTGGAGACTAAACATATCATGACTAACAGGAACATGAAAAACATAGTCATATCACAAACTAGCCCTGATTTATTTGTAACAAATCCATATCTGAGAATTGGGAAATATTTACTGTGCTTAAGCTCAGATATTTCTTTCATACATCTGTCAATCAGAGATTCGGGATAGTTAAGGTGAAGAAACATTTTTTTCAGAAAGTAGCATTCATTGAAAAAAACCTGGTCATCACTAGTAAGTCTTGAAAGCTATATGTATTGCCCTTTGATCACATTATATTTCATAAAGTGAGGGAGTTGAGTTTAAAATCGAGAACATTATTCCTAAAGGTCTTTTTCCTGATATTAGAATGAAATTGTAAATGTTCTTTATCTAAACTTAATTCCACATCCAGGAATTATAGTAGTACCAATTCCTGACCCAGAGAATTTAAGAAAATCAATACTATATTCAATTTCTTTCAAAAATAACTCTAAATATTCCATAGTTCCCTGACAAACAAAAAGTATATCTTCTATAGACCTCTTGTAAAGTTTAACAAAAGAAAACCCTTTAAGTTTTGTAATCTTTTCCCATTCCCAAGTGCTTAAAACCCATCTTGGACTCCATTGCTACTCCCAGTCTCTTATGAGTAACATCATTAAAAGTCAAAAAGTTATTTTCCAAAACTGTTTCAGTCAGGTGACATAATATTTCTGTTTTTCTTTACTCAAAGATGTATAATTAGCCCAAAAATGTTTCAGAAATTCCAACCCCTCAATTGGGGGAATGCTGGTGTATATATCAATAGTAACCAAAAACCGTCTTCACTAGAACTTGATACTTAACTCATCCAGGAATAGCCAGGAATCCCTACAAACACTGGTCTGCTGTACAAGGGGATTCAGCTCAGCATCTATGAACTCAGAAATATTTTCAGTCTTCTTTATCCTGGAAGACACTGTATGCCTGAAGAGGGGGTTAACTTCATTTTTATGCATCGTAGGGATACCAAACAGTATTCCTAAGGATGGTTTCTCTACTAATAGAAATTTATAGATTGCTGTAAATTAGATTTTATTTTGATATAACATATCAAAGACATTCAATGATATGTTGAAACCTCTTAAGAACTTCATAAAATGGAATAACATTATAATATTTGTTATGATGTAACGATGCTTCCATTTTTGAAACAGTGTTATCCTGATGCATAACAACAACACAAGTCCCCTTATCAGCTTTCATTACTCTGAATTTAGGGTCTTTAGAGAACTCATGAAAAGCTTTTATTTCTTCCTCTGTAAGATTATTCCATTTCAAAGTATTCCTGTGTGTTAAAAGTTCCCCAATGTCACACTCACAAACTTGTAAAAATACATTTAAAGTATTGTGGAAAGAAGGGTTAAAATTACTTTTTTTTCTTTAATATTTTACAATCAGAAATATCAAAACAAAGAAACATCACTTAAAATGTTTTTTAAATTTAGTTTTTTCAGATATAACCTAAAATCTAATAGTACATTTGTTAGATTGGCTCTTTGAGCCAGTATATAAGAAAAACCTTTCTTAAGAACACTTAGGTAGCACTCAGAAAGAAACATATAGGTAGCACTCAGAAAAAAACATATTTCACAAATTAAAAATTGAACAGTCCATGGAAAAGTTCTGATTCTACACACGCGCGCGTGTGTGTACGTATATATATATATTTATATATATATATATATATATATATATATATATATATGGGTCTACTTCAGATGATCGAACTTTCAAACGTTTGACTTTCATGTGGCCGAGACCATATGATCAAACTTTGAAAGTTCGAACATCTCATTAAAAAGTAAAAAAAAAAAAAAAGAAAAAAAGAAAAAAATGAATGGTTTTAGCAGGAGGGGCAAGCCCCCTGCTGCACCCCGACACCCCCTGCTATTTATATACACCAAGTCTGAGATCGCACTACAGTGCAGAAAAGGGAATCCTGTTTTGCGCTGTATGGAGATCTCCGTTAAGAACATTCGGACTTTCAAAAGTTTGATCATATAGTCTCGGCCATATGAAAGTCAAACTTTTGAAAGCTTGATTATATGAAGGGGACCTATGTATACACACGCACACATCCATACATATACATATATATGTATATATATATATATATATATATATATATATATATATATATATATACATATACAGACATACATATGCATAAACTAAGAAAACTTCTAAGACTATTTGAGAAAGGACTCTAGAGCTGCGATATTTAGACACTTTCATTCTTTATTTAATAGAACTTCATCAGAAAATGATAAATTAAGAGAGACACAAGTAATAAGTAACAAACATTTAGAGATTTTAGAACCATCACAAACATTTTAAAATATCATTGACAATAACTAATGTAAATTAACCACTAAGAGTGACGTGAATCATAAGGCACTGGATGTATGCATGCATATTCAAATAGTGGCTGTGGTACAGTAACCAGTCAGTATTAATGCTTAAGAGCTAATACACTGACCAATGAAAACTGTTGCTAGAAAGCTTTAAATAAAGGAGAAACTTAGCTAAAGCTGATTGCTGAAACTTTAACAAATCATTAGACCTTTGTACTGCTAAATCTTGTTGCATAAACAATAAGTTAGGTGATGATTTCTGTCTGTACTATCTAAGCCTGCATTTTAAGTTCAAGTTTTCATTGAGTCCTGGCGTTGCTTCTGCATTGAGCAGAACTTACCGTTTGAGTTCTTTAACTTTTAGTAAGGTATAAGTATATTTATATATATGGTTCCCCTTCAGAACATCTAAATCTCAGAACATTGAATCTCAAAACACTGAGACCATAACGTAGAAAACTCATAACATTGAAAACTACAAAGCACACACAAATAACATCCCCTCCATTTATAACCACACCAAATTAACACACTTTTTACTACATTTTTGCAGCGGGACAAGCCCCCTGCACCCCCCCCATGTGGGGGGCTCTGCCCCCCCACCCCCTATAAATTAAATATACCAACTTTGAGATCGCACTACAGTGGGAAAAATTTAATTTCCTAACGTGTCTATCTCAATCATGATAAAGAATGTACACATAATGTCTAAGTCCCTTTCCTGTATGGCCTAAAAACACGTACAGAGTGGCAAAATAAACACTATATAAATAGTATAAATTCCTGCACTATATAAATAACTACATAAATAAACACTACAACATCTTATAGTGATTCCACAAAATTAACAGATTAAACTCTAAACATTTACATGTTTGATGATACACTACTCTGTTATACATTTTCAGTGTTATAAAATTCGATGTTATGAGTTTTAGATGTTTTTGGTTTTTGATGTTATGGTCTCAGTGCTTTGAGATTCGATGTTCTGAGATGTAGATGTTTTGAAGGTGAACCATATATATATATATATATATATATATATATATATATATATACACACACACACACACACACACACACACATACAAACGATACAGGAGATTACTAGCAAATCTAGCAGTCTTGTTGTAAGTGATTTCCACTTTAGTGGACAGATTTTTTATATATATATATATATATATATATACATATATATATATATATATATATATATATATATATATATATATATATACATATTTATATATATAATATATATATATATATATATATATATATATATATATATATATATATATATATATATATATATATATATATATATATATATATAAATAAGCAGACATACAGTGATCTTAAGGCAGAAACATTTTCTAGGATGCCAGCCAAGTAGAGGATAAATGCAGATGTGGGCCCCATAGAAAACAAGTGGGTTTGAGTGCATAAGGTGTCTGTCCATTTTTCAGCTAATTTTAGCCAAGAAAACATTTCTGTCCTTGCCACCTGAACTATTGTGTGTGTGTGTGTGTGTGTGTGTGTGTGTGTGTGTGTGTGTGTGTGTGTCTAAATTGTGAACATGTATGTATTTATATGAGATGCTATGATAATGGGCATTAACTGGAGTCTTATTTTCTGGAAATATCATATTAGTCTATGGAAAATGCAAAAGAAATAATAATGTCCAGTTCATTGACTTTATTGTGCTTTGTGACACTGCCAGCTCAGCTATCTGGAATTTTGTAAATAATCATATGCCATTTGTGAATATCAACATGATTCATATGCTTGTCTTACAAATGTACATATGTTATGTATATATTAAACTACTGGTATAGAAGTGTGTGTTGAACAGGGTTTGTACAGTACTGAGCTTCAAGGATGCGTCCACAGTGTACTCTACTGAAAAAGAACAGAAATGTAGATAAACTATATACCTGTGCGAATGTATGTTTTAATAATAGAAGCTGAAACATAGAGTTAACTTACAAAACTTCAAGAAAATAAGTTGAAAATTAAAGCATTTTACGATTGTTTAAAGCGTTTTACGATTGTGTTATCTCTCAGTGAAGCAGACACACTGTCTAGAGCTGGAGGATTTGCTAGGGTCTTGGAGGGACATAATTACTAGGTCTAAAATATAAAAGTGTTTGTTTTACGACTTCCAGTTCTCAACACACATCTGAGAGATGTGTATTTTTAACACAGAGATGTCAGTTTCTGTTAGCCTGGGAACTGAAGGCATGTGACAAAGAATGATGTCATCCAAGCTGACCCAGCAGTAATGTCTGATATTAATTTAAGAACTCTCTTAGAGAAAGAGATTTGGCATTTTGTATTTTGTCTTGACCTAGAATTATCCATCATCAGCAATTCTGCCTGCATGTTGTCTGTAAGTAAGTCTTAGGGCATAGTATCTCTCTTAGATATAGATGGGAATATAGTAAAGATTAGTTTAGATGTTTTCTGTATTTATTTGAGACTGTCCTGCAATGTTCTTTTAAAATATTTCCTGTGATTTTGAACTAACTGTGCTGTTTAGTATTGTCTTGTTCTTTTATTATTTATTATTAAATATATTTAAAACCATCTTTGTGGCTGGTTAGTTTAGAGATATTTAAACTCTTGGGTTACTTGCATATGCATTTGGTGACACTGTAGAGGCCACTCCTAAATTGCCGTGCTCTTGGTCAGACTACCATTTGGATAATAGTAACATTACACAGTAGGACCGGTCACCCTTTGGTAAGGGCCTTAAAGTAGCTGATAAGAGGTTCTGGTGGCAGTGATAACTACCTTAATAGTCTTGGCATAAGGGGGCATAGCTAGTAACCCTGTGCCAGCCTTTCCCAGATGTGTTTGTGTATAAATGGGCAGGGGCACAAAGCACTAATTGGACAGAGAGAGTGTTGTGAGGACTTGGCTTGGAACCCTGGCCTAGGACTCAACTCTATCGCTGTGCCAGTGGGGTTTTATTGGGATCTGGAGAAAAAATGAGAAACCAGCCCCAGACTGTGATCTCTGTGTGTGCTCTTAAGGGAAATTGTATTTTACTGTGTGTGTACTTGTCATCCTCCCATTGTATATGTCGCTCACTATTGCCAGTGGTGAGGATTGAGGCTCCTTGATTACTGGGACAGTGCAGGGGTGTCACATGCTTAAATCCATTTAATTTTTTACTTATTGAAAACATTATCAGCTGTTTAAAATTTCTGCACCTTGTTTCCCAAGAGCTACACAAAGGCAACAAAATTAATCAAATTAAGTGTTAAAAAAATAAAAAAAAGTTACCAAGCCAAAATAAAATCAACATGCTTTACCATGTCATTGCCACATGATGCAACAGGAATCCACAATTTGGAATTTATAATGGTTACTTAATGGTTATACAGAGAAAAAACAGCAGCTGTAGTAAACTGAAGGGAATCATAGTCACCATGCTGACTGGCGTCACAGTAGTTATCGGTGGTTTTTATTTTGTAATGTGCCACCTGATAAAGGTAAGAACTTTATAACATAATTGTGCTTAGTTAAAACGCCAAGAGTATATACAATTACTTACCATTTTTTGCCAGTCCTACGATTGTAGGCCTCTCATAAATACCAGTGCACAGTTACCTAGCAACTCTTCTATAAAAATCTGAAAAAGAATACTGCTCATAATTCCAGTTTTGTTTGTATAAAAGCATACCATGAAAGTCATATAGGTTAATACTTAACACACCCGAATGTTTCTGTATTTCTCATCTGGCAGCATCTTCAGCTGCTGTTTTGCTTTCAGCATGCTTAGTGTTATTGAAATAAAGCAAATAAAAGTATTACTAGCTAGCGAAAGGTGTTAGGATATGTCACTATGAAGACAGAGTGGTGGGAAAGTGTACATTACAAGGAAAGGACAGTTAAAAGGCCATTTTTTGCATTCTGTATTTTCATTTATCTATTCTTATTAGATTCCTAGGTACATAAACACATACATGAAGCAAAGGCAACATGATGGCTGTGAAATCAAGTATCTTGTCCTGTGATACTAGAGGAATTGCTTGTAATAAGTGCATCTTATTTGTTTTAAATTATTTCTTCTCCATATACTAATGATGATAGTTTATTTGTATAATGCCTAAGGATTTTCATGCAGGCTGGGGCTAGGTCATAACTAGAAATAGCCCTCATGGTTACCTCAATGACAGGAAGTGAACCAATAGGTAACAGCTCTTCCCTTGAGAGGAACTAGTATGCTAATAGATTAAAGGGAGCTTATAGTCAGCAGCCAGTACCAACCCCCCCCCCAAAATGTTAGCAAACAGGTCAGTGAAATGAGTTATGACATGACTAAAATGAAAGCAAATGTTTTTCATGTCCTTTTCTATGAACCCTTTTTTATAAAGAATTCAAAATAATGGGGGTGGGGTTTCCATTTGGAGTAAATTCCATGTATTTACTACAAAGAATATCAAGCCCTTCCCACCTTGTGAGGGGAAGAATTTCTGTTTTCCATCTGTTACAGCACCTAGCATGCAGTTTCAGTCATCCATGTGAGAAAAATAGCTGTGCAAATACATGTATATATATCTGTGTGTATGCGTATGTGTGTGTGTGTGTGTGTATATATATATATATATATATTTATATATATATATATTTTGTATGTGTATAATATATATATATATATATATGTACAGAGAGAGAGAAAGAGAGATGCAGTTGTATTTGTCTAGTAGTTGAATCATCAAAATGGGAACTGAATGGGAATCTTTGTACTTTTATATTGATGGCTGTTTTGTTGCTATCTGAAGTAACATGAGTGCAATGTTTGCGTGAAATCAGTGTACAGTGAAGCTGAGGAAGTTTTTCCTCTCCTCTACTTTTCTGCAGTCTCAGAGTTAGCTGATATTAAGTTGTAGAGGTGCAAAGTATCTTGCACCCCTTCAAAGAAGACTTGTGTCATGGTGGAAAATGTGTCTGTGTGTGTGTGTGTGTGTGTGTGTGTGTGTGTGTGTGTGTGTATATATATATATAATACACTCTGATATGGATATATATTGCAGTATTTGCATTATTACCTTTTAGAAAAGTAATTAAAATGACTGTCTGACAAGGCTAAGATAATTTTAGACGATAACTATATTAAAGGGAATGTAAGCAATGAAGTTTCACTTTCTTCAGGAATAGATCATAATTTAATTCATCATTTGAAAGTCAGGATGCCATGAGTAGGATATAAGGAACCTGTCTTAGATTCTTCATGAATGTCCCCTACACGCAAACACACACACATGCAGGCCAGAAGGGTTAACTGTAGAACCTGAATGATTTTGATGGAAATCCGTGTGCTTTGTTGGAAGAAAGAATCAAGTTAAGTCGTGGTAGATTCTATATTTTTTATGCTCTGTGGAGCATTTTTAGAATTTGTTTTAGCCCACCATGTTTGCAATATATATCCATCATCATTTGGGTTTTGATGAGTAGTTCAGTGTTATGGTCATGTTTTGGAATAAGTCATCTAAATATGATTAGCTACTGCTGCCCTTAATTATTAAAATCTGTCATTATTATGAAAAGTACCTGTATTAAAATATAAAATGCTACAAAAATGTGCAGCGGATCAAGCTGAACCTAGGGTCTGCATAGATCCTGAAGGTAAAAGTGCAGTTTTAACAAATTGGTGTGGCCTTGCTGGTTCTTACATAAAAGTATTTGTCCCCAGTATATTGCTGTTTCCACAATACCAGCATTCATATTACTTAATGTGGAACTCCAGGCTTCAATACTGAAGTTTATGGCTGTGTATGAAAACTACATAATAACAGTCACCATACATTGAATTATTATTAAGGCTTCAAAATCGTCTATATGAATGAACAAGCGAAACCATTTTCAAGCCACTGCAGTTATGGTCAGTGTCAACAACCATTTAAATAAAGGTAGTTATATAATTCAGCCCTGTAGGATATGAGATCCAGTCAGTTGTTCATATCTGGCCTTACCAGCTGCTTCTTAAAAAAACAGTCTAACAATCCACTTTATTCAATTTACTGGTTGGAAGTGTCCCTTAAACAGAATCCCTTTTACTGGAAACGTTAGGGAGAGGGAAGATTCAGTAGGCATATAACAAAAATTACAGTAATTTGCAATAATTTCAAGGAATACTTGGATGAAGAGATGTTATGAAAGGTTCAAGGTTCAAGAAAACAAGGAAATAAAAGGGAAAGTATCACTAAAAAAACATTGTTACAACACTGCTTCAATGATGTTCATAAATCAGTAATGAGCAAGGTGTTTTATGAAGATTGTGTGATTATGGGTTTCTTGAAAGTGTAGTGTTTCATGGGACTGGGGAACTGCATAACAATGCTATGGGTGTGAAACATGGTAACTGCTATTTGGGGTAAAGGAGAACATACTCTAAGTAGTAAAGCGGGGCTAAGTATAGTTTCAGAAAAGAGGCAAAAAACACAGCAGAAAAAATGAAACCAAGTAGTAAAGAAGATCAACACCGAGACAGACATTGCCTGACAAAAAATACGTTTTTCCTCGCTCAGTTGAAACAGTAGTAGTAGCAAAAGCAAACGCTGTTGTGTGCTAGTTGGCTCCCCATCAAAGTATGAGCTGATGTTTTACAAACTGTTGTTTAATGAATCCAGCTCCTCCAAAGTCATATGCTCATCATCAGAAATTCTACTTACAAGTGATAGTCTTAATTCAGCAAGGGTCAGGTGATTATAATAGACCTAAACCCTCTATTTTTTTTCCACAGAGCACACCTTTTGCACACTAGTACACAAGGTCTGGGGCTCTCTCCCCACAAAGTTTCATAAAATTACACTCTTCACCCCTTTCAGAACTGAATTCCTCTCTCTAATACACAAAATGGCCTCATACAGATACTTTACCCACTGTTCCATAACATAGACCTCAAAATCATAACCTTCCACTTGTTCCAACCATATCATGTATACCAACCAGATGAATGCATAAATGTGTATTTACACTTTTTCTCACTCCTTCAACATTTCTTTACACCCTCGCTACTAATATTTATACACCATCTCTGAAATAGCACAACAGTAGGGAAAGGGAAAAATCCATCTCCCCACTGTGCACTGAAATACCAGCATTATACTTACATGAATGAATTACTTGAAACTTCAACAGGATGTCTTTTTCTCTCTCTCTCTCCGATGCATAGAGAAAGCCTCCTAAATCTGGTAGCTAAAATGACTTTCTCTGGTCTAATCCTTTATACTCCGTTTCCTACTTAGGAAAGCTGACCATTCCTGTCATGGTGTTAGGAACTCAAAACACTTGTAGAAATTAAAGCCTCGACAAACCACAGCTATTATTTTTTGTTGAAAGTGCCATGAGTTCATTCTGTATCGTCCTAACATATACGAAATTGGGCAGATGGGGCATTGTTTTACTGTCACATCCCAATGACTATACTTCAGGAGGGCAGCATCCCCATGCTGCATTCTCTAATCACAACTGGAACATGAATTTAAACACTTGCTGTGGGATATTGGGAAATGAGAGGTTTTGCAGGCAGGATTATGCATAAAAACCAGCATGGTAAACAGTGACATTACTTTGCACCTCTTTTTATTGAAAAATTGCTGCATGTAAGAAAATTTGTTTTTCATTACACAGTCAGTCTGTGAAAGGAGCTGTGCTCTTAGCTATTGTATTTACTTCAGTACAAGCAGTTTTCATTAAAACTTTAAGAAATTGTTCTTCCCTTTATAAGAACATATATGCATATCTATACATCTATGTATGTGTGTGCTGCTCTTGGATTTGTTATGGATTACTGGCACAACTTTTAATTTTATGTATTGTGCATAAAAGAAAAAAAATGCAAGATTTCAAATAAATCACACTACAAACGCCAACAAAATAAAAAACCCAAAGTTTGTATGTGAAACCTGGAGAAAACTATTTAGAAACAAAACAACACAAAAAAATCTGACAAATTGTTTGTAGATTGTGAAAGTACTTGTTTTCTTTCATAAAGTATTTTTCTGCACATTCCACACACACTTTTTTCAGATGTCTTGTATTGGGTTCTATGGATTTAGTTGCATGTTTCTTGCTTCTTTTCATCAAAATGCACCTTTATCACGTGATGCTGGCATTTCAGTGTATTGTGTTGAGAGGGATTTTACCCTTTCCCAACTGTTATGCTACTTCGGAGATAGTGTACATGTAAGTAGCAGTAATGTGGGGGGTGCAGGGTGAGCCCTGCCCCCTGCGTAAAACATTACTTTTGGGGGGGGGGTATATTTAATTGTGCATTTCGATTGTCTGTGGTCAATATTGTGAACAATGATGTAGTGGGTCAGTGATGTACTGAAATATAATATTTTATATCTTTTCCAATCTGATTATTTTAAGCTAAGACAAATCAAGGAAGCATGAAGACCTTGTTTTACTTGGAAAAGACTTAGAATCTAATATAATGGAGTTAAACAGATATTACAGAACCTGTTGAAAAGTAATGTAACATAAACAACCTTTATGTTGCAGATTTATTTTGGTTTTGTTTGTTGACTAACAGTTTTTTATATTCCATGTTGTTGGAACTTTAGATTTAGTTCAAGGACTTGAACAGTATAGAAGTTTGCACTGCGGATGGGGTGTGGGTGTATTTCATACCCTTAATTGGTGTACTTCATCAAAATACTTTAAATCCTGAGGGTTTCATAACGTATTTGTTTACCTATTCTTAACTTAAATGGATAGTTCTTTATTTTTATGCATTTATTTCCTTATTTATTGATCCAGAGGTTGTACTTATTTTGGACTTTTACATTAAAAATGTTATGAGTTACAACTACAAATGTATAATCTTTCTTTTGTATAATAATTTCAGGTTGAAATGTATTATGCTAGGTTTCAAAATGTGTTAGTTTTGTTTTTGTTTTTTGGGGATGCTGTAGGTGTCCACCATTGCAAAGGTTATACCTTTATGAAGTTTGCGTTGACAAACAATGATGGTAGCGTAATTGGCACAAACTATGGTGCAAGAGGCCTAAAAGAATACAAGAATGAGTCCACCAGGAATCCTGACTGTAATGATAAGTAAAAAGGGGTGCATAAAACAGCAGATACCAAACACTGCTGTTTTGGAATTGATGATAATGAAGATTGATTAGCCTGTGTTCTGCAATAAAATACTACAGCTGGGGAACAGTAACAGTTTTTATTTCCATGCTCTGTGCCCTTTTCTCCTCAAATGTATGACCATAGATTTAGTATATTTAAGTAATGGAGTTTAGAGAGAAAAACTCTGGAATTCTTTAAGCACTGTAATTATTTACTAGCTTAACTGGAATGATTTTGAATGTCTTCCTTTGTGTTCCTTTCTCTTCCTTGTTTTTTAATTTAACACACTCCTTCAATCCATCTCCCTTTGTAATATCCTTTTGTAGCCTCTCTTATTATTTTTTTAAACAGTTCAGGTTCCCATAGATAGCAGCATACCTGGACTATAAGACCAAAAACATTAAAACAAGAAACATCAACAATGAATGGCTGTCTGATATATAAAGTGCTGTAATAATGGGAAAACTATGTGGAACAGATTTACAACTAGATTTTCCTTCTGTTTTCAGCTTGAATACACATAGCCGTAAGAATGCAATGCTCTCGTTGAACGGTTTACACCGTTAATTCCTTTAAGAGTCTTTCTGAATGTGCTACCAGTTCTGATTTCTTCTTACAGTCTGCTTTTTTGAATTCCATTACCATTACTGGGGAAACATTGAGGCATAAACAGTACAATAGTTAGCTTACTAACTGACTATCATTCTCTCCAAAATTAAATTGTCAGCTTACTTGCCTGTTTTTTTTTTTTTTTTTTTTTTTTTTTGGGGGGGGGGGGGGGGCAGGGCTACATTCATAATTCCCTGGTTAGTGTTTAAACCACAAGACACTTTTAACATGCTCAGACTGATTGGCTACTGCTAATACAACCACTTCTCATTTCCTGCTCATCTCCTCTCCCACCTGCAATTCCCCAGCCACAACACAGACTCACAGATTTATACTTACCCATCCATGCCCATAAACCCCCTTCATTAGTTTTATCCACCCAGTAAACCCTCCTACAGCAGCACCACCATAAGGAGAAGCCAACTCAATAACTTAATCCATCTTGTATCTCTACCTACAGTCTTACTAATTCTGAATCTAATATATAACATTCAGGCACTTACAGAAATATAAAAGTTAAGTCTGCTAATTCTTGTCTGTCGTTTGAAACTGAAAGATACTGCTCTATTTAAAAAAACACATCTGCAGGTCCTTGTAAATAACTGTATTGTTTGGATGTACCAGCTAGGGTACTTAGCATAGCAAATAATGAAGTAAGCTGGTCTAGTTACTAGTGTCATCCTGTTTTCTTCCTATTCCAACTCTACATTCTACAAATTCACCACCGTAACAGGTACAAGCAAGCAAAATCTGAGGGTAATGCTACTCAGTGCTAGAAGTGTAAACCTCAAAATGTATTCAGTCGAGGCACTCCTTAAAATGGAGAACATCGACAGCTGTGCAGTGACAGAGACCTGGTTCAAGACTCAAGAGAGAGCACCCCTGTATTACCAGGCTATAATTCATACCACACCTTATGGCCACCTAACCTGGACCCAAACACTAAAGGCGGAGGCGTGTCCATATTCATTAAAGATATCCACACCTCCAGGCTAGTTGCTCGGCATAATGCATCCGAGATTATCCAAGTGCAACTAACTCTGGGCAAGATCGCAGTCCAAACTGTAATTTGCTACAGATCCCCCACCATGCCCGAGGATTCCCACTCCTTATTTCTTGATACACTGGAAAATGTTAGGGTACAACCCAACACCCTAATTATGAGCGATTTCAACTTCCCCACCATTAACTGGGAAAACTACTTGTATACCAACTCAACGTTTTTTAGAATTCATAAATTCCAATGCCTTGGATCAACTCATCCACACCCCAACCAGGGGCAGCAATATCCTAGACCTGGTCATTACCAACATGGGCGACCAGTGTTCTACACCAGAGGTTAATTCCTTGTTGGTCAGATCCAACCACAATTAATCACCCTAGACATCCACATACCGTCCCCACCCTCCCCCACCCCATTACGGAAACCACCATAAAAAAATTCTCCAAAGCCAACTTCACCCTTCTTAAGACAGAAGTGGAAAACTTCACTACACCCATGCAGATGGCCAATAGAGGTACGGCTGCTGAATCCTACACAAATGCACTTTATAAGCACTTACATGAGTGCATGGATCATGCTATCCCTAACAGAACCAAGATGCTATCCTGAAAAAAAAGAAGCCAATCTAGTGGTCCCCTGCCATAAACAAACTTTACAACAGAAGAAAGAAACTGTTGTAAAAAAAAGAGTAAAATCCTATGATTGGAGGAACTCCCTGGTCAGCCTCAGTAAGAAGCTGAGATTCCTCATAAAATCCTCCAAAGCTAGTTACAAAAACAAAATCGCCACTGATTCTAAAGACATCCACAAAGCATTCTATAGCTATGTCAAGAATCACAATGGCAACACTCAGATCTGCTCCAAGTTGCAGCACAATGGTACTAAATATACAGAGCCAACTGATATTGCCAACATCCTGGCAGATAGGTTCAATGCTAAGTTTGCCCCCTCTCACCCCCTAAAGGGCCCATTTGTATACCGGAAGAATGCAAAGTTCCTATAATCACTGCTCCGTGGGTAAAAACCAAATTCTCCAAAGCCAACAACACAGCATCCATGGGACCTGACAACATCCCAGGCTGCGTTCTACACAAAATACAAAATGAACTGGCACCCCACCTAAGCACCATGTTCAGTCATAGCCTCACCTCAGGCTTTGTGCCCACTGAATGGCACACAGTGACGGTTATCCCACTCCACAAAGGGGGAGCCACCACAGACCCCAGGAATTACCACCCCACTAGCCTAACAAGCTTGATCTGCAAGGCCATGGAACATATCATCATGGAACTTATAAACAAAGACATTGGTAATCTCCAAACTCTGAACCCCACCCAGTTTGGGTTTGTAAAAGGCAGATCATGTCTCGTAAACCTGATAGAATTGTTTGAAGCAGTCATCAAAGCTGTAGACAAGGATAAGGTGGTTCACACAGCCTATCTAGATCTTGAGAAAGCTTTTGACACCATCCCCCACTCTAGAATTATAGATAAGATCACTAAACTAGGTATAAATCCCTATGTCACAAGATGGGTTTTCAAGTGGCTCACTGACAGAACCCACAATGTGAAAGTAGCAGACTCCAAATCTGACTTCAGACCAGTGACAAGTGGAGTACCACAGGGTTCAGTCCTGGGTCCTCTCCTGTTAGCCTGTACTTCAGAAAAGTAGATACCAAACACAGAAGGTCTTTGGCTAAGAAGTTCACAGATGACTGCAAACTAGGAGCCATAATCGAAACTCCTAACAATGTGGACATCCTACAAAAGGGCCTCACTGAGACAGATGCCTGGTGTCAAAGCCATGACTTCAAGCTCAATGCCAAAAAGTGCATTGTCATCCCCTTTGGTAAAAACTCTGTACCCATGAGCTACCACATAGGTGGTAGTCTACTTGACACCAAAAGTGTGATAAGAGACCTTGGGAAACAGGTGGACAGTAGTCTCTTCTTCGATAATCACATCGCCACAGTAGCCAGGAAATCCTTCTAAGTGGCACACCATCACAAAAGGTTTCTCATCCAGGAAAAAAGAGGTCATTGTTCTCCTCTGCTTGTCACTCATTAGACCCATTATAGAGTACAATGCCCCTTTTAGTATGTACCTCACAAGACATCTACAACAACTGGAAAGGCCACAGAAATGCCTCACAAAGAGAGTTACCGGCCGCAAACAGATGCCCTACGCAGACCATCTAAAAAACTCCAGCTTTACTCCATCACATATTGCCTACTCAGAGGCAATCTCTGCCTAACATACAAAGCTATGTCAAACCCAGAGCTGTTCTTTTTCCAATATATATCTTTGGTTTCAATGTTTTTTCCCCTCTTATTTTTCCCCTCTCTTGTACAAAAACATGTTCTGTGTTTCATCTCATTTCTTCTCGAAACAAACTTGCAGTTTGCACTCTATATTACAGCACCTCTGTCTTATTCTATTTCTGTCTTCCTTACTACTTATTATGGCATACCCAATGTAAAAAAAAAAAAAAAAAAAGAAAATGTAGGTGGCTACCAATTATGATTTTCTGATGTACTGTCAAAATGCCATATCTTGCCAAAACACAACCATCTTTAATTTACCAGATGTACGTTAGAAGCCAGATTGCTAATTTCTCCTTACTGTTTAATCTGATTTCAGAAAATTTGGATTTTGAAACCAACCCACTCCCACCCACCCCCTGGAATTGTCAGGCTTCCAATAGCAAACTGTTATTTCTGTAGTACAAAACCAACAAGATTTCAGTCAGTGAAGCACAGGATGTGCTTGTGTTTAAAAAAACAGAGCAATGTAATGACTGAACAGTATTTTTGTGTTAACTAAATTCTAAACTGCATTTTTTACCCTAATACAACCAACTTACTTTTCCTGTAAGCTTTTCTCCTTTGTCTCCCAACACCATTTTTAGGTAACATCTTCACAAAAAATTCTGTCAGTGGTAGACTGTTAAACACTACCTAAGAATGGTAAACAAAGTGTGAACAACAAACAGTATTTATAAAGACCTTTATAGAAAAAATTTGCACTTCATTTCTGTTGCAAAACTTTTAACATAGCAAACTTACTAGAAGGTCCGTTGTCTCCCAAGACCTGCTTCTTTCTATAGCTTGTTAATCTACTATAAGGCAAATCCCTAGGTTTACCCACTCCACTAAGCCTTATTTTACTTGGCTTCACTTCATTTCCCTACCCTGCCTCTGTTTATCTAAATTTAAACTCCGACATATATACATCATATTTTTCCAAACCAAAACGGTCAACCACACTGCATAAGCATGAATAAACATATCCGTGATCATACCTGTCATCTCCACAAGCCACCCTGCACAAGACACTTACCCAATCACAGTTACTCACCTTCAACAAAACCACCACTCATCTTTCCTCTCTTATAAGTAGGAGTCTACATCTGTTAACATCTCTGTCTCTCTTGCTTTCTGTCTCGCACACACATACTGTCTCAAAGTCCATCATCATAATGCTTCTCTTTCCCCTCTTCTCACTTCTCCTTATCTACTTAAATCACATCACATCCTATTTTCCCACACACCTGTACTTCAGCCTGAACCCCCTTCCCACTCAAAGGACCCAACACACCCATTCAACCACTGACCGACTTTAAGGAAAACAATTACTTAAAATTAAGATAGATTATACTGCTGCAAAATTTGTACTATGTATATCCTATCGCTATTCACAGAAGAATAACAAAAGTGATGCTAAGGAATACATACACCATGCCCACCCCTTATAATCATGTGGTAAGATTCACCCAGACCTTGACCCTGCTAGAACAACATTGCAAACAACTTTGAATCACATAACACGCTGTAACACTCCTGCAAACAACATCAGTAATAATCCTTGTCTAATCAAGTCATCCTGAATATCTACAGTATGCTAAATAAAATACCAGAATTTCATGCATAGATTTCATAATATTCCCCAGATATTGTCACAGTTACTTAAGCATCGCCAAAGAATATAATATCCTCTGCAGAAGCAGAACCAACAAAAAGGGTTCTAGCTATCTTTTATGCTAAATACATTGAAATCTTAACTTATCTCACAAAAATTTCCCTATTTAAAAGGCAGAGGTTTTGGTCAATCTTTTAAAAGTCAGTCAAAAGAAATCAGTATACATCATAACCCATTACATTCCTGAAACAGCATGCCCAACAGTGGGGATATCATACCCTGGGCAGCATCAAATATAAATCATGAAACTCTTACTGACTGCAGATGACTTCAGGTGGGACTGGCCCACCATAAATCAAGATTCAAACAAAAAGTCAATATACTAGACTGGATACTAACTACTAATGGATAAAATTAGCCAAGTTGGCTCACTTCCCAACTCTCTAAATGATCATCCCACATTCAAAATTCAACAGTCAATAAACCCACTAAAACTACTTGGTTTAACATAGTAACAAACCTAAAAAATGTCCACCTTAACTTATTCATAGCATCACTTACTGTAGCTGGCATCCACAAAAATTCTGTGATGAAAGCTATCTCCTAGATATCCTTAACAACCAGGCTCCCATAAGGAGGAAAAGGGTCAACTCAAACCTAGCTGCCTGGTTGAATCATGAAACTAAAACTGTATGAGACAGAGACAAAACCTGGAAACAGTGGCACTCTGACCACACACCCACCTTCTAGTCTCTTACCAAACTTGCAGAGAATATGTAACAAAACAAAGAAACTAGTCCAGAGGGATAAAAAAATCATATTTCACTCCTCTATAAGAATTCTAAGTCAGGAATCCTACATCAACAAGTTCTCAAACTAGGTAAATCACCCACATTAGTCCTCTACCCAGTGACACTAACCAAAGTAAAACAACCACGATTACCTCGCATTTTATTAATGCATCATCATCAATACACAGGCCACCTCCTACTAGTTACTAACTGCACATTTCCATACAGCTAACAATTTTCCTGCTTTTGTTGTACACCTGTTATCTACTAAGTACATCCAAAACTCTTTAGCAAATTGAAGCCTACTACCCTATCAGTTACTAATCTACCAGCTGAATACCTACAGGTTACAACCATCGCCTATCCTGTCTTTACTCCCATCAATAGATCCATCTCCAAATCTTGTGTCCCTACCCTCTGGAAAAATAATATATCATCTAAATTCACTGTAGCCATTGTCCCCAGCTGTCAAAAATACTTTTGAGATGTGTATATTCATAACTCTTCCACTAACTTTTAAATAATAACCTGCTCTTACCCTCACAATATAGATTTCTATCAAAAGCACAATACAACCATTGCACACTAACCTTTTTTTTAAAATCTTGGACCTGTAGAGCGAGTCCTGAAACACAAAGACTGAATGGATGAAAAAACACGCTTGCATATATTAAGTCTGAGATGGCCATTTCTTGGGATATTCACATTTGTCCGAGCTATGGTAGTCTCAGAGTTATTGTTTATAAGTCTGAGGGGTGGGGAGCTTGCACCATGCAAAGAAGAAGTTTAAAGGAGAAGAACAACATTGAAGATTCACTCTTCTCCTGGATTTTTGGTCTTTGGTTTTTAGAGTGTTGGCACTCAGCAGTTTGAGTGCTGACTTTCCAGTAGAGAGTCCCACAACATTCCTGTCCTTCCCAGATAGTCAGTTAATTTAGAAACCAAAATAAATTGATCTCTTCTGTATTCCTTGACTTTTTTTCTTAAACATTCAACAGCATAACTTTTCCAATCAAGCTAAATACCCTCACTCACGTAGGTCTCTCTTTTTCCACCTTAAATTGGTTCACTAGCTATCTCTGAAAAAAAAAACAAAAAAAAAATCTTGCTTAAATTGGTTCACTAGCTATCTCTGAAAAAAACAAAAAAACAAAAAAAAAATCTTGCTTTTTTCCCACTTTTCTGAGATTTAAAACAGGCTTGCTGTTCTTGAACTGTTTGTAAGTTTCTTGGAGGCCATTTTTTGCTTGGGCTAAAGGGAAGTCTCTCTGTTGATCAGTGGCAGTGAAAAACATTGAGAAGCCTGCCTGCCCCTGTGGGAGTGGTTACTGACTTGAAACTGTAGTTTTATTGGCCATTTTGGGTCAATTCCTAACTCCTTCATCTTCCTTTCTTAAAACCCTCTTTTGCGTGGTTTTGCGCATTTTTGTGCATAGCGCAACAGCTGGCAGCGCCGCCTAATTGGGTTTAAACTATTCCTGGCTCCACAAAGTCTGCTCTTTACTTTTTCCCTTAGAACTGCTCTATCTCTCAATTTAAACACCATATTCTCATTCTAAGGCCCTTCACTGGTCCAATTAAGTAATCCTACAAGTTAGCACTATTAAACCATAAGCACTACTTACTCTTATACTCTCTACGATTACCCTGTCCTCTATTGGTCCGTCTTAAATTCAGTTACCCTATATTACTCTAGCATGCCTAAAGGTCAGTCAATGGTTTCCTCTCCAGTCCAGCTGGTGAATCTGGGAATTTTGAGGTAATGTTACAACTGTCTCATGTACACGGACAACCCTCTCCTCCTCCAAACAGGTTCAAATATATGTGAGAGATGCAACTATTTAGCCAAACTGGAGGCTGAGCTCTCTCATCTCAAAACTGGTGTAACCAGTCAGGAGGAGAAGGTAACCTCACACAACACAATTCCAGTATCACATAGTCACACCATATCAGCGAACCAAACACATAAATACACAAAAACATACTCAGAGGCTCTAAATAAAAATCTACCTAAGCAACAGAGACCTCCAAAGCAGACATCCAAGCAAACGCTACCTCAAAACAAAACACGCACAACACATAGCCCACAAAGTCAGTGTGCCAAGCAGCCACAGCCCTTAAGGCTGAATAACACACCTGATACTCTTGTAATAGGTGACTCTATTGTCAGACACACTGACGTCCCGCTCACCAGGCTGAATAAAGAGAAGGTCACGGTGAGCTGCCTGTTGGGTGCTAGGATCCGCCACATAATGCAAGCACTCAGGTCACTCCAAAGCAAATACAAATATGACTCAGGTCATTCACACCAGCATGTACAATGACTGAGACGTACCTCCCTGGACTACATGAAAAGAGACATAGAGGAGCTCTCTGATCATGTAGCCCAGGCTGGTATGACCCTGACCTTGAGCAGCATCTTACCCTCACCTAGAATGATGCCACAGTAGAAAGACAAAATGATCGATTTTAACAATTGGCTAACATTTTGGTGTCATTCAAAGGGGATCCAGTGTCTGTCAGCCTGGGATGACATGCTCGACAAGCCACGTTGCTTCACTAGGGACGGCTTGCACCTGTCACCACTGGGCTTTCGGATATTGGCAAAGGCTCTTGCCACCCCCATAGTGCCTTTTTTAGGCAAGGCTCAAAAGTCAAACCCAGCCCCGTAGACAGCACAAGGAACAAGAAACTAAGGGTAATGCTCCTTAATGCCAGAAGTCTTAACCTTGATGCACGCACTCGAAGCTCTCCTCAGTATGGAGAACATTGATATCTGTGCAGTGACAGAAACCTGGTTCAAGGCTCCAGAGAGCACCCCAGCACTACCAGGCTATACCTCATATCATGCTTTTCGGCCCCAAAACCCGGACCGAACCACAAAAGGAGGGGGAGTTTCCATATTTATCAAGGATATCCACACCTCCAGGTTAGTGGCATTGCACGAAGTATTGGAGACCATCCATGTGCAACTAACAGTGGGCAAGACTGCTTTTCAGTTTATAGCATCCTACAGACCACCCTCTCAAAGTCAGGAATCCCACTCGGCTTTCCTGAAAACATTGGAGAACATGAAGATCTCTCCGAACACCATTATATTGGGTGACTTCAACTACCCAAACATTGACTGGGAGCACTACTCAAGCCCCAGCACCTTAGCCCAAAGGTTCCTGGAAATTATAAACTCAAATGCTATGGAACAACTAGTCACCACTCCCACAAGAGGGGACAACATACTAGACTTGATCATTACCAACATGGGGACTCTATGCTCCACACCAGAAGTATATCCCTCATTGGTAAGATCAGACCATAAATTAATTTCACTGGATGTCCACATCCCGACCCCAGCCCAGAACACCACAGTGAAAAACTTCTCAAAAGCGAACTTCTCACTTCTCAAAACTGAAGTGGAATCCTTCAAGGCCCCAGGGCCAGTGGAAACTACGGCCCAAACTGCAGAATCCTATATAAACGCATTCTACGGACATCTCCAGGAATGCATGGATCATGCTATCCCAAACAAAACCAAGACCCAGTCATCCAAAGGCAGGCGCCTAGTCTGGTGGACCCCTGCCATAAATAAACTGTACAACAGGAGGAGGAAGCTACTACATGATAGAGCAAAATCCCTAATAGGGAAGGCATCTCTGATCAGTACTAGCAAAAAATTACGATCCCTCATAAAATCCTCCAAGGCCAGCTTCGAGAGAAAAATTGCACAGGACACTAAAGACAATCATAAGGCTTTTTTCATTTATGTTAGGAACCTGGGATGCAACTCCCAGACTTGTTCTGAGTTGATTCTGAACGACAAAAAATATACTGAACCCACAGACATCGTCAATATCCTGGCAGACAGGTTCAGCGCAAACTTCTCCACTCCCTCCCCCACAAAAGACCAAGTATCTATCACGGCAGAGGGCTGCCTCCCAAACATCTCTGATGCTCAGGTGAAGGCTGCCCACTCCAAAGCAAAAAACACTGCTTCCATGGGACCAGATGGCGTCCCAGGTTGCGTCCTACATGAACTCCAAGAGGAACTAATCCCTCAAATAAAACAGCTATCTCAGCCTCACTACAGGATATGTGCCCACAGAATGGCGTACAGCAACAGTGGTCCCACTCCACAAAGGTGGAGCCTCTACGGACCCTGGAAACTTTCGCCCCATAAGCCTGACTAGCTTAGTCTGCAAGGCTATGGAGAGGATCATCATGGAGCTCATAAACAAAGACATTGGGGACCTACAGACACTAGATCCTACCCAGTTTGGCTTTGTCAAGGGCAGATCCTGCCTTTTGAACCTGGTTGACTTCTTCGAAACAGTCACCAAAGCCATAGATGAAGGGAAGGTAGTCCACACAGCCTATCTGGACCTTGCAAAGGCATTTGATACAATACTCCACTCGGGCATCATAGATAAGCTATCCAGCTTAAATATAAACCCCTATGTCACAAGATGGGTCGCAAACTGGCTCAAAGACAGAACCCACAAAGTGAGAGTTGCTGGAGCCATGTCAGACTCGAAACCGGTCACAAGTGGCATCCCACAGGGTTCTGTCCTGGGACCACTCTTGTTCGGTATATACTTTTCCGAGGTACAGGCAAACGTGGGAGGACTATGGCTCACCAAGTTTGCAGACGACCGCAAACTGGGTGCCATAATCGACTCTCCAACTGACACAAACATCCTTCAAAAAGGTCTCACAGAGACAGATAACTGGTGCCAGCGCCATGGTTTAAAGCTAAATGCCAAAAAATGTATAGTCATACCCTTTGGCAAAAACAATGTGCCCACAAATTACCACATAGGCGGAAATCCATTAAGTACAGAGAAAGTTATTAGGGACCTGGGGACCCAAGTTGATAGCAATCTCTCCTTTGAAAACCACATTGCCAAAGTGGTTAGAAAGACCTTCTACATAGGGTTTCACATCTAGATCAAGAGAGGTAATCGTGCCCCTTTATTCATCCCTCATCAGGACCATCATAGAATACAATGCCCCTTTTGGGATGTACCTTACCTGACACTTGCAGCAATTAGAGAGACCCCAAAAGTATCTCACCAAGAGGATCAAGGGTCTCAAACAGATGCCATATGCTGCTCGGTTAAAAAAAACTCCAGCTCTACTCAGTTGCATACCGCCTACTTCGAGGCGATCTATGCCTGACATACAAAGCTATGTCAAATCCAGAATTAATGGACATGCTCCACCTCAGTAAATCTAAATCCCTTAGAGCCACACACTCGAGGGACTTGAATCTCAGCACAGAAATAAATAGAACTTGCTAGAGGGACAGGTTCATAACCCAGAGGCTCCCTTCACTCTGGAATAGAATTCCAGTTCATGTGAGGCAGAGCACCTCACTGAATCTCTTCAAGAAGAATCTCGATAGGTGGATATGGATCGTAGGTTTGTCCCAGGGATTACTCCCGTGTCACTATTAGACAGAGGCACAGTAAACTAAACCTTAAAAAGGGCACAGTATACTCAAATCAAGGGGTGGCGTAAGCCATACAGAATCGGGCTAGGCTTATAATTGCCCCAGGGCAGATAGCCTAGTATGAACCTATGGTCCAACAGAACTGAATGCATTAAATGTACATGAACACCATCATCTTATTTACTTGTAACAAATGTAGTGCTGCTTTTATCTCCCTTCTTAATAGCATAAAACATGACCTATCAGGACCTGTGGAATTACTCTTCAACTGTAACCTCCAAACAAGCTTTGTGCTTCATGAATGGAGAAATGTAACAATCATCCCTCTGCAAAAGGTGGGCCATCTACAGACCCTGGAAACTACAGACCCATAAGTATTACTAGTCTTATATGTAAAACCATGGAAAGAATTATCATGGAGATGATCAATAGAAATATAGTATGATTTTATCAAGGGCAGATCATGCCTACTCAACATGGTGGACTTCTTTGAGAAGGTCACCAAAGCAATGGATGAGGGCAAAGTCATTCACACTGCCTGCCTTGACCTGGCCAACTCATTTGAAACAAAACTCCATTCGGGTATTGTTACAAACTCAGTAGTTTAGGTGCAAACCTGTATGTCACCTGGTGGATAGCCAATTGGCTCACAGACAGGACACAGGAACTGGGGAGTCCACCTCTATGAAGAGGCCAGTCACAAGTGGAGTCCCTCAGGGCTCAGTCCTTGGAACCCTCCTTTTTGGCATTTACTTCTCAGAAGTCAAGGCCAATATCAGTGGTCTCTGGCTGACTAAATTTGCAGATGATTGCAAATTAGGAGCCGTCATTGAATCTCACACTGACACAAATGTTCCTCAGGAGGGGCTGACACAAACAACTGGTGTCAGAGCCATGGACTAAAACTAAATGCCAAGAAATGCATCCTTTGGGAAGTCATCCATCTCTGGTAACTATCATATTGACAGCACACCCCTTAGAGTTGACCCAGTAGTCAGGTACTTAGGGGCACACACAGATAGTAATCTAGCCTTTGATCATCATGTGTCTACAGTGGTGCGGAAATCATTCTATGTTGCACAACTTATAAACAAAGGTGTGGCATCTAAGTCCAAGGGTATCATTGTTCCACTATATTCGGCATTCATCAGACTTACCATTGAGTACAGTACCCCCTTTGGTATGTATCTAACCAGGCATATTCAGCAATTGGAATGTCTACAGTGGTTTCTCACTAAAAGAATACAGGGCTTAAGTAAACTGTCCTATGAAGACTGCATTGAGGTTCCATCCCTGTATTCAGTCTCTTACAGGCTTTTGAGGTGAGAACTGTGGCAGGCATACAGGGTACTGTCAGACCCCACTCTGATGGACCTCCTGCATATCCACAAAACAAACAGCACCAGAATTACCCATTCTAAAGACTTAAACCTTGCTTGTGATGTAAATAGGACTGCTAGAGAGATAGGTATGTATCCCAGAGACTACCCCATCTATGGAACAGGCTCCCCATCCATGTGAAGCAGAGTTCCTTCCTAACCCAATTCAATTGCAACTTGGACAATTGGATGGGAAACCAGAAATTCATCCTTGGTTTGGCACCTATGTCTCTAATGGACAGAGGTAACCTGTAAATGGTTCATCTCCCAGGCCCATGCGTACACGTATCAAGGGTATCAGAACTTGTCAGAGATTTGGGATGCATGGCTAGGCTTAAAAAGGCCCTTGTGATCGTTAGCCTAGTAAACTGCTATGAACGTATGCTGTATTTCTGAGCTGCAGGACATCACACAATTGTCTTCTCTTCCATAGAGAAATGGTTTGACCAATCCCACTTATTGTTTAAACTAATGCTGTTCACACCAAGTATCATAGAGAGTCACAGAATAACTTCCACATTTATTCCCCAAAAAATCTTGCTCAAAACTGACCCACATCCCCTTAAAGCTATACTCCTTGTAGTTATCATTGACAACAAGCTCAAATTTAACACTCGCATACAAAAAGCAATTAAAGAAACCCATCACAAACTAGGTCTCCACTACAGAACAGCCCACAATCTGACAGCACAAACCCACAAAACCACAGATGCAACCTACCTCCTATCAAGCCTTACTGTTAGACTCTCAAGTCTTTACATCAAATCACTCAACTAAACCAATTAGAGTAATGTCATAACAAAATAGCCAAAGTTCACCATCAGTCTGTCCAGTAAAACTCATCACTTCAGTGCCTTAAGAACCTTAAATCAGCTTGAATTTCCTAACCACCTGAACTTCTCATAATTTAAAGTGTACACAGGATCCATTTTTACCCAAAGAGTGTACAGGCGATAACATCAGTAATAGAATGGTACAATCCAAGTTAGACCTCAGCATTCTAAAGACAAATACCTTGCTTCCTCACAAAAATCTTTCTCTTGCCATGAGGATGCCCTGCATTCCACCTTCATATCCAAAACATGATATTCCTTATCCTCAACCATTGCACAACTAGCGAATACTAAGCTTTTCAAAGCCCACCTTAAGCATCATCTGCTTGACTATTGGCTCTGTGTCTGCTTATCCTCTCCTGGCTAGAAAATCCTTACTTATAGATTGAGATGTTAATACTAGGCTATTGATCTTTTGCAGCATAGCTGGATAACCCACTCATCAAATTTATTAAGATGTAAATTAATACTGGATGAATAACTGGACCTACTTACATCCCTTTTACATAAGGGCTTGAGGGCCCAGACCAGGGGTGTATTTAATGATTGCTCATCTGGTTCTCCAGGCTGTGCTAAAAAAAAAATCGGAACTTCCGGACGTTATATGCTTGAGGAGTCTATTCTGCAAAGAAGTATTCTATGTGAAAGAAAACTTTCATTCCAGCAGGCCCTATTTATATTTCTGAGGAAGTTAACATCTCTTGACTGGCTGTTTAGGTTATTTATTTTGTGGATGTGAGGAAGGTTGCATTGGACTGGATCCTTTGAGGCTATGTAAGGTAGGTAATGGTCCCCTTTCAAAAGTTAATAACCACAGAAAAGTGACAGCGGTTTAAAGCAGTTGGAGTAGCTCAAGGTGGACATGATCTTGATTTGTCTTAGTAAGAAACACTGTGGTCTCTCAAGCTGGGTCATGTGATTAGATCAATACAAATAAAGGGGGCATTATACTCTATAACTGGATCAATTAGGGTGGGGTAGAGAGGGATGATGACTTCCTTGGTACTAGATGATGTATCCTCAGTTTTAATTTGTCAAGAAATCCTCTTTTAGCCAACATGGCAACATGGTAGTCAAAGAACAGTTCATTGACAATAAAAGTGCAAAGTCCCTAAAGACAAAGGTGTGAAAGGGGAATGGGTGCCTAGGTTTACCAGAGGACACAATGTTTAATTTTTCTGGCATTCAGTTTGAGACTGTGGTCTAACGCTACTTGTTAGTGCACATTCTGCCCTCCTGATGAAACTGTTGCTCTGTTAGGATGCTTATGACCACTCCCAGTTTGCAATTTTCAGCATACGTCGTTAGTCATAGGGTCATGATGTCAGAGAGCTAGATACAAAAGAGGAGTGGTCCCAGTACAGATCCTCTGAGGTGTACTGCTGGTAACTAATCTTTTCGTTAAGAGTGTGCATTCATCATTAATCTGCTTTTGCCGAGTGAGTTTGCTATCCAGCAGGTAACATAAAGGTTTACATTTAATTTGATTATCTTATTAATGATGCCAGAATAGAATATAGAATGGTATCAAAGGGTTAGGCGAATCCTAGTATGCAGATTGAAGCAATTTGTCTGAGCCCATTGTCTCAGTGTCTTGCTCAAAAAAAGTCCACCAGTTTCAGTAAGAGGATCTGCCTTTAACAAACCCAAACTGGCATGGGTCTAGGGTTTGAAGAGTGCTTATGACTTTGTTAATAAGCTCCATAATGGTGCACTCCATTGCCATACAGATCAGGCTGGTGATGCTTATGGGTCTATAGTTTCCAGGATTAGTAGAGTGGATGACTGTGGCAGTTCTCCATACTTCTGGCACAAATCCAGTGGAGAGTCTGAGACTGAAAAGACATCAGCAAGATACTGTTTGGTGCTGATAAGAAGGCAGTCTGGCACATTATCTGGGCCCATGAAGCAAATGTTCATTGCTGTGGAGAGAGCCCTTGAGACTTGCTCAGAGGTGATTGGAGGGGGCATTGACATACTAATGAGCTGCGAATAATTTGGCAGAGATAGGGGGCAACGTTTGAGGCTGATTTTGTCTGCTAGTATGTTGGCTATGTCCTCAGGGGATTAGTATATGGTGTTCTTTTGTATTAACTTAGAATATTGTTGGATACTACTACTTAGGTTCTTGCCATAGCTGAAGAAGACTGTGGTTGTTATAGTTCTCAACTGCCCAGATTTTTGCCTCATATTTGTGGTCTGTTCCTCATAAAATGTGTTTTTTTTCTGCACATCACTGAGGCTAGGGTTCACTAAATGATTCTAGCAACTTTCTACATTTAAAATGTGTCCCTATTTTCAGGCATTTATTATTGTGCTAAGAGTTTGAGAGGATATCTTTAGCATAGGTGGCAATTCTCAATTCATGCCAGCTTTTGGAGGATTGAATTTTGTTTCTAAGTTCTTTGTTGATCTTTTCAAGTTCTTCTAGAGCTAAAGGGGTGTTAATTTTGCTTTACAGGCTACAGGATTATTCCCTTTATTGTCTAGTTTATTAACACTTTGGTTCCACCAAATAGTTCTTAAATTTGACACTGTATGTATGCATTATGGGGACCAAGGCCTCAGTGCAAGCCTGGAAAAGGCCACAGAACTTATCCATGAATAAAGCTGCATGTGATGTGAGATAATCAGCATGAGGATGGTGTTTGAATTTCATCAGGTCATCAGTTAGTTGGAGTAGATTTGCTTTAGAGTAGTTTCTAAAGATGGAGGGGTTATGAAGTGAGTCTTGCTTTTAATACAAGTCTTACTGCACAGCGGTCATATTTGTCCAGTGATTTTGATAACTAAGTGCTGAGCATAGGGTGTTGGGTTGGAGAGAACTGAGTCCAGTATTTTTGTTTCTCTTGTTGAAACTTGAACTAGTTGATCTAAGTAGATGGCATTAATATAGTCCTGCAATCTTTATGTATACATATTTGTGGTGGTATGGAGCGCATCATCATGGATCTCATTAACAGAGACACTGGGAACATCACGGAGCTCATTAACGGAGACATTGGGAACCTTCAAACACTGGTCCCTACCCAGTTCGGCTTTGTTAAGGGCAGATCATGCCTCCTAAACAAGGTGGACTTCTTTAGGGAAAGGTGGTCCACATAGCCTACCTAGACCTCGTAAAGGCCTTCAACACCATTCCCCATTCCCCATTCTGGTATTATAGACAAGCTCACCAGCCTGAACATAAACCCCTACGTCACGAGATAGGTTGACAACTGGTTCATGGACAGAACCCACATGGTAAGAGTTGCAGGAGCTAGGTCTGACTCTAAACTAGTTACAAGTGGCATTCTCCAGGGCTCAGTCGTAGGACCCCTCCTGTTCGGCATATACTTCTCAGAGGTACAGGCAAGCACAGGAGGACTATGGCTGACCAGGTTCACAGATGACTGCAAAGTAGGGGCTATAATTTGACTCTCCAGCTGGCATAGACATCTTCCAAAAGTGTCTCACTGAGACAGATACCTGGTGTCAGAACCATGGCCTCAAGCTAAATGTCAAAAAGTGCATTGTCGTCCCCTTTGGAAAAAACAAAGTACCCACAAACTACCACATAGGCAGAGCCCCTCGCTAACACTCTTCAAGAGAAACCTTGATGAGTGGATGGGAAACGGAAAGTTTACCCAGGGGATCACCTCAATGGCTCTGCTGGACAGAGCCTCAGGGAAATAATCTAATGGGGTGGCGAAAGCCAATACATTCTGGCTAGGATTATAAATACCTTCGGGCAGATAACCTAGTACCAACCTATGATTAATGGAGGAATAGTTGAACTTACCCAAGATGATAATGTTGTGTTCTATAGTGAGAGTTGTTAGTTTGTTTAGACATGCCTTATGATTTGACAGGGTTTGAAGTGGGTACAGTAGTTGGCAACTTTGTAGGTTTTGTTTATTTTGAGAAGGATGTGGGTGGGAGGATGACATAATGGTTAAGGTGTTTATCTTAAAGACACAAGGTGCAGGGTTTGATTATCACACGGGGTAACTGGCTAGGCTTCAAATGACCTAAAAAGGGCAGGTAGCCTAGTGCTAATCTATGAACCTATGAAGATTTCAAGGTCATTGTCCTGCATTATGAGACTGGAGGTGAAATGATTTCTTAAGAACACCAATGCACCCTGTCTATCTATACTTTCCAAGTTAACATTTGGTCTGAACAGGGTCATAGGTATTAAATCGTTATATAGCTGGGGTGCTTTTGCATGTATATCTATATTTTCCAGAGTTGGGGGTCCTTCAATGAGTGCAGCTTTTTTTATGACTTCTAGCATTGATCAATTTCACATTAATATTATTTTGCATTTGACTGACAAATGTAGGTAATTTGAGAAGACTAACCTTGCCTAAAAAGGCATTATAGGTGAAAAAGTCTTGATCAATATACAGAAGCCATGAGGAAATAGAGAGAGAGGTAGGGCATCTCCAGCAAAGAAGCTGGGGTTGGCAATCCCTTTTTCCAAGCTGGCATATATATTGAGTTCCCTTAGAATGACACCAGTAGTGGGGCCAGTAATTAAAGTCAATTAACTTTTGGTTGTATTGAAGCATCATCCTTGGTTATTGTATGATACTGCTAAATGCTAGTTTCACACCAGGTTCAGATTCATACCCTGAGAGCTCTGTCATATCCTTCTTCATATAATCCAAGGAGGTGCATCTCAATTCATTCAGTCTCATGTGTGAAATGATAAGGTCCCATGTGTACCTTGGGCTGAAGGGATTTGAGGGCCCTAGAGAGAATGTAGACCCTGGCATCTGAAAGTCAGCTGACACTGTCTTTGCTCAGCCTAGTGAGTGGATCATCTGCATATCTGAGTATGGAGTCACCTATGACCAGGATGTTACCAGTTCTACAAGCTTCGTAATGCTACCATAAGGGTTTGCCCATGCTAGCTGTGTGACCCCTTTTACTGCATTGTCAGAATATGTTGTATTTTGATTTAGAACTGTTGAAGCTTGGTAGTGTGCAGGGCATAGATCTTAAGGTTTAAGGTAATGCCTAGATTTAGGAGCTCTAGAAGGTTTGAGTGGAGATTTTTTACTTGTGTTCGAATATGACAGTTTTTAGTTTACAGTATGTGGGCTTTGCATAGGTGTGGGTGAGGATAACACAGTGTTAATCTCACTGAATGTTACTGGTTGATAGAATGACCCCCTCCAATTTAGTTAGGTATTTACACCTTTCACAGATAGAGTTCTTTGAGTTATTTAGGAGTTAATTTTCAGTGACCATGAAGCAGTTCTCTTACACTGCCTTATTATACCCTGTGCTAAAAGGCTAGTAACAGAAGGTCAGTCAGCTGTTTCCCCATAATGACCAGTGCTGCTATGTGATCAAAGTTAGTAAGGAACTAAAGACGGGATAATACTGGTGAGCATTTTGTTTGAAACGCATGACTTAATTAAACTGCAGGTGTGACATAAGCAGAACTTGCTGAATAGACAGATATGTGTCTCAAAGGATCCTCACTCTATGGAATAGGCTCCCCATCTATGTAAAGCAAAGTTCACCCTTGATCCTATTGAAACAAAACCTTAACAGTTGGATGGGAAATCATAATTTGTGCCTGGTCTGACCCCCGTTTCCCTTATAGACAGAGGCTGTCAATAAGAAAAGTATTATCCTAACTAACAACCTCCTACAAATCCTAGATACCTGCCTACTAATATGCCTCATATGTATGATACTTGGGACTCAAATGGTTTGGGGTGCTTGGATAGGCTTATAAGGGACCTAGTAGTTATTAGCCTAGTAAAAACATATGAACCTATGACTGTTCAGTGAAGAATCCTGGAAATCTGCTTGTCAGCTCAAGTCAGCTCATCTCAGTACAGCTCTGTGCAGTTCAGTGCAACCAAGAGAAAAAGAGTTTAGACAGAGCAAAAGTGGATAACCCGCTCACATTAGTTACCCTTTCAGAAGTACAAGAGGAGAGAATTTACTTGTGTGCACTACTCACTATGTAAATGCAATTATTTTGGCACTGTGCTCAGTACAGCCTGCACAGTAAGTTTTTAACAAGAAAACAAAGTAGCCAATGAAAAACAAGTGGAAGCTGAAGAAGTGCTCTAAGCTGGTGTTGGTCAATACTGCTAATAATGCTGTTTACCTTAATCATGTCCTGCTCTCCCCAGAATACCTGTATGTCAGTAACCTAATTTTTCTCTATACTCTAGGTAGTAGCCTGCATGCTCTCCTTTGCACCAGGCACCTAATGAAAATATATCTTTTGAATTCCTTTATGGTTTCTTGCATATTTTTATATATTATAAATACTGTGTCTCTTGTCTAATTATCCCTATAACAACATTAGTTTATTCAAAGCTTGTCTGTTATATAGCATTTTTTCTGTATAATTAGTGAATTACTACTGTAAAGTTGTGAAGTGTATAACTGAGAATGTTGTTTGGAGATTTTCTTCATGTGCCGGTGCCGAAAAATGGTCTGTTATGGCCCAGACGCACATTACCTGTAAACAAATGAAAATAAATAAATAAGCTCCCCACATGGGAGCTGTATGGGTACTTGTATCTCTGCAAACATTTTTTTTATTTTGTTTTAATTTGTGGTGGTAATTATAGTAGTTGTTATTTTTATGTATTGTAGATGCTTTTATTTTAACAGGAGTGAATGTTTCTGTATTCTTTGGTTTGTAGTAGAGATGAAAAATGGTCCCTTGAAATGGATTGCTTTAAGGAGTCTTAGTTATGTGTGCATCACAGAGGATCATATTCTTGCATTATCATTTAGGTTCCTAAACCATATACAGCCTGTCACTCTGCCATCAGAACTTCCCATGAGGGCCTAAAGCATAATGCAGCAGAGGGTGGAATATTTCACTGTGCGGACACCTGAATGAGCTTCTTTTGTATTGCACCCCATGGTATACTTAATCAGCTCAGGCGTAGAACCTCCAATCTTATGAAATTAGAATTAATTCCCTAAAATAACTATTTGCAAATTAAATTTAATGAGCAGAAAGATGCCAAGTGTTGCTTTCAGGTTCAGTGATTGATTAACCGTCCTCGTGTAATTATTAACATTAAAGGGTCACAGTACTTCCTTGCTGAGTCATGCTGAAGGAGTGCACGAGCATGTAGTTTCATTGTCCTACGATGTACGAGTCATTAGAAACTCCCTACTCATTCTGATTACATAGGTTGGTTGCTGTTCTTCCTCCTAGCAAAGCTGTATTGCATCATCTGTTCATTGCATTACCTCTTCAGGTTTGTCCAGAAGTATTAAAGTAAAGATTATCCAAAGGCTATATGACATATTTTACAAAACCAACTGTGATCCTTTGGATGCAGTTTTTATTTTATTCTGAACAAAAGAATGTGCCTTAAGAAGAACAACTCTTTATCTGAAAGTTCAGACACATTTTTAAATATAGCTTGGGAAAATCAGGCCTTAATTCACTTGTTTGATTGTTTCACTTTGATCTATTTTTGTTTAAATAGCAGTTTTTGTTGAACAAATGGAAATATGTACTTACAAATATGTACAAATTTCCTCTTCCATTCTCATCTCTGATTTGTATCATACATCAACCATAATCTGTAACAGCTTTTCTCTTATTTTTTAACAATTCAGTATCACTCCCAGGTCAAAATTCATATGACATATGTTGATATATTCCAATCCTTTTCAGAATACCATATTTTGGGCACTGCTTTATATACTTCCTAGCATTTTCCTCTCATTCTCAGCCCTTGTATCTTAATCCTCTGTCTTTTTCTTTAATTAGCGGTTACATATGCACATTTTAGCCTCTATAACAGACTGCTCTCATAATGTACCATCCGCCATTCATGATTTTCTTTTATTAATTATAATCAACTAACTAAAAAGTATAAAGTTTTCCTAGTACATTGCCTGCTTTACTACACTTTTTGTGCTATGTTTCCCTTTAATACTCTTCTTTCTCAACTATTCACCTTATATTCCTCATTGCACAAACCATGTATTGGTGTATTTTTATACCCACCTTTAAAATTCATTTACTTGAACATTGAGCTTTCTTTCTCAATGATGCCTCGACTAATGCTCAATGTTTAATGCCCTGCGTAATGTGATTAGCAGTCTGAGAAACCGCAGAATAGGTTTTAACATTCATCAAGATCTGACTTAAACACAAGTTAACTTATAATCTACCTTGTACTTATGGGAAGTTGTCTTAACATGGGCATATTTCTTTTTAATAATGGTGATGGATATCAATCTCAAGGAATAAGCCTCTATTTCTTATTATTTAGGTGGTGAGTCATGAGGTGTAATCCCAGGGTTGATGCCAACAACTCATCCTTGATAATTCTATAAATCTATCCTATTAACAACCCTCATAACAGCCAGGAAATACAGAGAGAAACTTCAGAACTTGGCCTACTCAGCCTGTTTTTATAACTGAGTTGTTCTACTGACTTGCTATTGCTGAATTGATGCTGCACTCTTTCCAGTTTAATTATTGCAGGTTTGCCATAAGGATAAAATGTGGCACAAAATTCTTTGAGTTGAGTTAGTGATTTGTACAAGGCAAGCAGAAGTTCCAGATGCCATGGTGTTACTTGTGCGTAAGATACCCCTTATTATTAAGTAACAGCATTTAACAGCAGTGTTAACATAAGAAAAATAACCAGTTACATGGCATAAGTATATTGAGGTCTCTAGTGGTTTCAACAAAAGGAACTAACTAGTTGTTTATCAAGCATGGGTAACCCATGATCTTATTTCCAAAATGTACTACACAGCTCTTTACTGTGTGTTTGTGTGTGTGTGTTGAAAGAAATCCTATTGTTGATAATCCACTGGTAAATCAAAGCCCAATAGTTTTGCAGTGTGTGCTTGCTCAGCCACTGAGGTCACAGTGGCACCGGTTTTGTGTGTCATCTGCAAATTTACTCAACGATACACCATTTATAACTGTGATAAAAGACACAAAAATATTAAATAACATCCCCAAAACTAATCCCCTGGGAACACCTTTGAGGGCTGGTTTTATTTATGATATACTGCTGCTAAAGTTAAGTTTGCATGTTTTATCAGTCAGCTGGTTTATAAGGTTAAATCACAAGTGTTTATGTTTGGTGCAAGTTGTTTACAATAGGATGGTGAGGCTTGATGTTGAATGTTTTGACTAGGTCAAAGTATATCATGTTAACATTTATGTCATTATCATGGTATTAATCAAGATTTTTATAAAAGGATGTGACATTTCTGGAGCATGACTTATGACAAAAGCCATATGAGCCTAACTCAGTATTCAAGATAAATGAAGATGGCAGTAAACTGTTAATACCATCTCAAAAACTTTATCTGTGACGCTTGTTAAACTTATGGACTTGCAGCTTTCCAATGAGCTGTTTCCTGATTGCATGCGGGAATCATGATACCCTGTTTTTATACCACCGCTATAAATTCAGCCCTCATACTCAGTTTGAACAGGCAAGGAGATAAACAGGCCTTAATCCTGGTTTAAAAAATGTCTGTTTATACTGTTGAGGCCTGTTGCTGCATCAGTTGTGATATTGAAGGGACTGACCAGTGATGTCCTCTGTAAAGAATGGACAAGATTGGTAATTGGATGTAGGTGATATGATCAAAAGAATCCTATAAAGCCAAAATATATACCTTAGCCTGCCCATCACTGGACATCATTTGAGTATCTCCAATTCTATAAGTGATATTACTGGTGTGACAAAAGGGAAATACTGCCAGCCCAGCTAGCTTGAATTTAGTAAATAATTATGTCATTTGTGAATATTAATATGATTTATTTAGAAATGTAATAGAAGGAAATACTGCCAGCCCAGCTAGCTGGAATTTTGTAAATAATTCTATGTCGTTTGTGAATTTTGATATGATTTGTACAGAAATGTGTGTAAAGTACTGAGCCAAAATGTAACCACAGCTTGCCCTATTGGAATAGAACAGGAGTGTACCTGCACAACTGTGACTGTTTAGATGTATATGTTTAATGGAAACTAGAACATAGAGGGTTAACTTACAAAACTTCAAGAAAATAGTTGAAATTATTTTTTTTTTTATAATTGCTGAGCCATAAACAAAATATGTTATCTTAGTTTCACTGCAGTAAGAGATGCAATGTCTAGAGCTAGAAGTGTTTTTGTATTGTCTTGAAAGAGAAGTAATTACTAGGTTTGAGATGTAGAAGTGTTTTATTGCTTTATGACTTCTAGGATCTACAAACATCTGAGAGAGATGTATTTTTCACAGAGAGATGCTAAATTCTGTTAGTTTCTGACCATAGGGGTTTAGCTTGGGAACTGAAAGTCCAGTGACAAGAAGTGATGTCATCTAAGCTAACCCAGCAGTAATATTTGATATTAATTTAAGAACTCTCTCAGAGAGAGACTGTGCATTTTGCATTAACATCCACTCGTCACCACCTTCTGCACTTGCCTTGCTGTAAGTTTTTAGGGCATAGTAACTCTTTTAGATTCAGATAGGAATATTTAAATTATAGCTTAGATGTTTTCTTTATTTATTTGAGACTGTCTTGCAATGTTGTTTTAAATGTTTCCTGTGATTTTGAACTCTGATGTAACTGATTACTTACTGAGTATTTTATTGTTCTTTTATTATTTATTATTAAATATATTTAAACTTATTGAGGCTGATACTGACATATTTAAGCTGTTAGAGTACTTGCATATCTGTTTGGTGACACTGTACAGGCCACTCCTAAATAGCCTTGCTCTTGGTCAAACTACCATTTGGATTAATAGTAACATTACACAGTAGGATTGGGCACCCTTTGTTAAGGGCCTTAAAGTAGCTGATAAAGAGTGGCTGGTGGCAATCGGAACCTGACTTCTAGTCTGGGCAGAAGGTGGCATAGCTAGTAAACCTGTGCTAGCCTTTCCCAGGAGTGTGTGTATATATTTGTATATAAACCAAAGCTCAGAGTGTGTGTGTCAGCTACTTGGGCAGGGACACAATGCACTGGTTGGACAGAGAGGGTGCTGGAGATCTTGGTTTAGCCATTCAGCTGAGATCTCAACCCTATAGCTGTTCCAGTGGGGAGTCCTATTGGAGATATGGAGAAGGGAAAAACCAGCCCCAGACTGACTGTGGTCTCTGTGTGCTCTTAAGGGAAATTGCACTTTACTGTGTGTGTACTTGTCATCCTCCCAAATGTACATCACCCCCCCCCCCGGTACTAGTGGTGAGGATTGTGGTTCCTTGATTACTGGGCCAGTGTTGGGCATCACAACTGGTATATTTCTTTAAGCAATGTCTAACATATTTGTAAAAGGATTTTGATGTTTTTATTGTCATTTACATGAAAGAAAGATTATGTGTGAAGCAAGCCATGGTTATTCTGTTCTTACTTTTCACTATAGACTTGAACTTATTGCATTTGCTTTTGGGGAAAAAAGTTCTTGGGTATGTTCCAGTAGTGTTTTTTCTTATTTATTAACCATAGTAGTGAGATGTAGAGGAACTATAGTTATTGGGTCCCATTTTGGACTAAGACATAGTATCCTTATCAAAGTTACATTTTTGTTTCTGTTGCAAGCAATACCATTCCTAATGAAGCTCTGCTTTGCCTGAGGAAAAATTATTATGTTTAACCCTGTTCTACTGTCTCACAGGCACAGGTATCTATATAAGAATACAGTATGTACTTAACTTTATTTTTAATTTTATAAACTCTGGTTTAAGTTTTTTTTTCTTTTGCCTCTGAACACTTTCAAGCTACTTTAGAGTTTGAGATATATTCTGATTCTAGTTCCAGCACAAAATATGTTCCTCTGGAGTCCAGTAAAGTGACATATTACTTTCCCATCTTACAAAGTTTAAAATCTCTAAAATATATCAAGAATTTTCCTCCTGCATATGTTCTGCACTACCTTTGAAAGTATGCATACACTCTGAGATGGTTACTATCTCCTGCAATAAGTAATGTGCTTTTACCATTACCACATGAAGCCTTTGGGTTAATTGTGTATGATCAAATGGCTATTACGATGACTCCCCATGGTGACATATGACTAGTATGGCTACAAACAACTGGAAACGTGGAGGTACTGTCTTTCTTGATGTCTTTCTGTTGTAGTTAAGCATACAGATATTTAAATGCAGGCAAAAAATGAACTGAACAGTGAAATATTTCTTAAAAATATTGTTTTCATTCTTGTGAAATATACTTGTGATGTATCTGCTGCAGGAGCAGGTTTGAAACTTGACGCATTCCTTATAGGTATTACATACAGTTAAATACAATAAAATTAAAACAGAAACAATAAGAAGTTGTTGCAAGACATTGAAATATACATTTTTTTGTTTTCTTTTTCATCAAGTAAACTGTTTCATGTGGTTGTATTTGTATGATTCAGAAATTACAAAGTCACCATTACACAATTTTAAGTTATAGTTATCCTTAATAATATATTTTAAACACATTGTTGTTGTTTCTTTCGGCTTTTCGCGGTTAGTGGTCGCCACAGTGGAACTCCGGTCCGCTAATGATTGGCAGTAGATTTTTACGTGTTGAGTTGCCAGCCCTGATGCACAACCTTCAATGAAGGTATGCCCATTCACGCATGTCTCCACACAGAAGACGCTCTAGCTGAGAATCGAACAGGACAACATCTTACTGTGAGGTGACAACGCTAGCGCAGCACCACCACCGCAGTACAATATATTTTAAAACACATAAAATGTAAAATACATGCAATCTAGGATTAGTATCTTGATAGTGTTGATTTATTCATACTGCATGTTAATAATTTGTATATTTGATAGTGTTATTTTGAATGATCTGGATCTATATGAGTTAAAGGATAAGGTTACACTGTTACTGCATGATTGCATCTATGTTGCATAATATAGAGTTGTGTAACAATTACTAATGTGAGAACATGGTCTCTTGGCTGCTGTGCCTCATGTTTTACTGTAATACTCTCTTGTTAAGAACAATACAATTCATATAAATGAAAACAGCTTTTGTTTCAAGTCTTCAAACATTTGACTGACCAGTTTATTTTTTTATTTCTTTCTCCAAACAATTTTAAAATGAATCACAAAATGAAAGTGAAAATGTTATGCTGTCTGGCAATAGTGAGTTTCTTTGTCAATAATAAAACCACTGATGTGTCTACACCAATGGTTGCTAGTGAGAGAACTATGCGTTCTAAAGTGTTCAAACAGCTTAATCCCGGGTTCAGACTGCGCCTTCTGAAATCATATTTCCAAGAAAAGTTGAAAACAAACGTCTCTTTAACCCTGTAAATATATATTTATTACAACAGGAAGGTTCACAGCTGTTTCAGTACCTTATAGCAATGTCTCTGTACTGGATGATGACATAACAGTTTCCCATATTTTATGTACATTTTAAAACAAAAGCTCAGTCTTTGGGATAAGACATATTCTTCTGCACAGTTTAGTGTACTTCACTTTAAATATTTGCTTTGTACAGTTAATGTACTATTGAAATAATTACTCTAATTTAATTCAAAAGAAATGACCCTTAAAAAAAATTAAGATGACTTTAACTACCCTTCAATAAACTGGGGCAACTATACCTCAAATGAAAGATATGCCCCCAAATCCCTAGATTTAAAAAAGAAATATTGCCCTGAGCAGATGGTAAACAAAGCATACTAGTAGGTACAGCATTACTGAACTGATTGCTAACAAATATAGCAGCCTGTTTAGCATAACTAACTCTTTAAGTTAACTCCTGTGCCTTCTGCAGTGCAGTCTTGCCATAAAGTTGTGATTTTCTTTCCTTTAAACTCCCCAAAACATCTACAGTAAACCCAAATGAATTTAAGAATTAACAAACATGTCAGCCTCAACATACTATATGATGAAGTATCAAAATTCACATATGAGTGCTCCCCCCAGACCTTAAAAAACCAGCAAACTTCTCTAAGGAATTTTATACCCATTTAGAAAAATGTGTAGTGCTAACAGTCTCTGCCAGAACCAAGTATCTTGGGAAATTCAAACCACATAAATTATTGAACAGTAAGAAACACCTTATTTTATTTTGTAGATTTAAAATCCAGCTTCTCAAAGAAAAAATTTTAAAAATTAAAAAAAAAAAGTAAAAAAAAAAAATATCAGATCCTTTAAAGGAATCCATGAATTTAGGCTGGAAGCCAAATATATTTTAGGGTTTCCTTTTCTAATCCAGCTGACATTTCCAATATCCTTGAGAAAAATTTACTGCCAACTTCACTCAAAAGACTTCTAATCAAAGCCCTGAAATATCAGAATCCCTTACTTCCGCAATTATTTCTAAAGATCATTTACTGGAAGTGCTAATCAAGACCAAAAATACTTGCTCTATGGGACCTAAGAATATACCTAATTGCTTAACTGATCGTATAAAACATGCCCTTGCAGAGACACTCCTCAAACTACTGTTTAACCTAAGATTACCTGCTGGTTTTGTGCATGATGAATGGAGTACAGCAGTGGGGTTGCCCCTCCAAAAGGATGGCTTTACAATTAATCCTGGGTAATTACACACCTCAGTCATACAAGCCTCATCTGCAAAGCCATGCAATGTAGATGGCCATGCAGTGCATGTACTGTATCTTGTTCTGGTCAAGGCCTGTGACTCCATTCCTCATGCTGGCATCATACAAAAGTGAAGTGTTTTAAAAATCAACCCATATGTGGCAAGATGGATAGGGAACTGCCTGAAAGACAGAACCCACACAGTGTGAGCTGCAGATGCCTCATCAGCAATGTCCCTCAGAGCTCTGTGCTGAGACCTACCCTTTTTGGTATTAACTTCTCAGATCTCAAAGCAGAGAGCTAACAAAATCTGCAGATGACTGCAAACTAGAGTTTAAGTCACCCTATGACATCCAAACCCTCCAGAACAACCTCCTCTTAACTCTTGATACTAAAAATATGCTCAAACTAAACTCTAAAAAGTGTAGCATCATTAATTTTGGCAACCAACCCCTCTTCATACTGTCTAGACAATAATTCTCTACAAAACAAAAATGTGCTTAGGGACCCAGGTGTTTGGGTTAATAGCGACCTATCTTTGACCGTCATACGACAATGATTGTCAAGAAATCCTTTTCTTTAGTCCCGCTAATTGCCAAAGGAATGTCATCAAGGTCTAAAGCAGTAATAAATCTCTTATACTAGTCTTTGATCGGGATGATTATCTGGTACAACATTCCCTTTGAGATGTACCGCTGAAAACATAGTAAACAATTAGAAAGACCCCAAAGGTTCCTAACCAAGCAGATTAAAAACATTAAGTCACTAAACTATCAAGGGAGACTGGAAGCTCTATCCCTTTATTCAGTGTCTTGTAGACTTTTGAGTCGAACTCTGTTTTGCTTATTGCATCATTAGAGAGCCTGTTGTACTGGACCTCCCATTTCTCCACAAGCCCAATATCTCCACCAGTCATAAAACCAGGGACCTAAATCTTTACCAACAGATAAATAAAACGTGGAGGATGGACAGGCTTATAATCTAGGGCCTCACAAATGTCTGGAATAAACTTCCATTGCATGTTAAGCAGTGCAATTCACTACTTTCCTTTAAATGTAAACTAATTAACTGGATGGGTATTCACCAGTTTACTCCAGTATTGACTGGTATGGCCTCCATGGAAAAAGAGGTACAACCTTAGGTTAGGGTGCTGGCAAGGTGAGAAAAAGAATGGTCATTAGACTCAGTGGCCTTCTAATATCTATGAACCTTAGAAAGTGGAAGTTATACACTGTGCTACTAATTAGCATTCCATATCCCTTCCCTAGCTACCAAGCAGTAACAGGTTATGACTGGCTGATCCATGAAATTTTAATTTTGTTACCTAAACACTGACAGCAAGTTTATAGATATCATTCTAACATTGATCCTGCCTCGCTCACTGAGATTTCTAAAAGGATGAGATGTGCTCCAACATCTAGAATGGTTTTACTTTCCAAATGCTTTTTTTTATTGACAATTAACACAGAAAAAAGTTAAACAACTAAATCTGAAGGCTGATTTAGCAGCATATGTGCCCATACATAATGATGTATTTTATGTTTTTTTCTTAAAAGCAATAAAAGTTAGGCTCGGGGTAGCAGAGAGGGCAGACATAACAAATGAAATGCAGCTGTGATGCAGCTGACATCTCCTCCAGGGCTGCTGCCGTTGATTCAGTTATGAGGCATTACTCTTGGCTTTGTCTTCATACTTTGCCTGATGACATTAAGGCCAAACTGTTGGATGCTCCTTTAGATAATAAAACCCTTTTTGAATCTGCTGCTAAGCTTTTCAACTCTCTCCAGAACAAGGGCAAAGCCTTGCAGGGACTGAAAATTTCAAGAAAATCTGCCTTTGTTTATAGACAGTTTCACCCTCCTGCAAAGGGCAAGAATGTTTTTAGGTGTGTGCCACCTGCTAAGTCTACTCAGACTTCTACCATGCAGAAACCTGCTTTCAAGGACAAGCCTGGTTATATTTGACAGTTTGCTTCCTCCTTCCCTTGGCCAGGTTCCCTTCCCCCTCAGTCTTTCTCTGTCCCTTACAAATTGGCTATAAATCACTTCAGATGCTTGGGTTCTGTCCATTATATGTCAAGGATTTTTCATGGCTTGGAAGTCCCTTCCTCCCTTTTCAGACATTCCCCAACCATGTTGGGAACAGTCTCTCATTCTGCAGAGGTTCTTCACTCTCTTTTGGCTCAGGTCACAATTCGACATGTCTCATGCCCAGGTAGGGAAGATATTTTATTGCATAATGTTTTGGGTCACACAAAAGGATGGCACATGGAGACCAATTCTTGATGTTTTCCATGAACACTTTTCTCAAGATTCCCTCCTTTCAGATGTTATCACAGCAGATATTATTTCATTCCCTTCTGCCCAAGGTCTTTCGGGTATCTCTGGACTTCAAAGATGCAAACCTTCATATCCCCATCCATCCCCTCTTCAAGAAATTGCTTCTCTGTCACTTCCTTGCATTTTCAGTTCAATACTTTGCCCTCTCCACTGCCTCAAGGGTATTCACAAAATGCCCAACTCCTGTCATTGCTTTTTGCAGCAATCAAAGAATTCAGATCTTTCCCTATCTAGACGATCTGCTTATTCAAGCTCCTTCCCCCGGTACTCTGCTTCAGGATCTCAAGTTCACTACTTCCTAGTTACAGAGTCTGGTGTTCACCATAAACTTCCAGAAATCAGTTCTGACACCTTTCCAGGATCATATTTTCCTCGACTGTAGACTTCACATTGTTCTCATGCTGGCATCTCTGCCTGCTCCCAAGGCTGTCTCTCTAATTGCCTTTTTCCAGTCTCTTCTTCCTCTGATGTATGTCTTGGCCAGGGAATTTCACAGGGTTCTCATTTTCATGGCTTCCATCATCTCACTAGGGTCTATATGAAGAAGCTTCAGTGGTACATCAAGTCAGTGTGGCTTTGACTTTGCCACCCGCTGAACTTCTCAGTACCTTTCCTGTCTCAAGCAAGATCTTCAGTGGTCTGTTCATCAGCTTTCACTCAACCAGAGGCTTCCTTTTCAAGCTCCAGTTCCAACTCCAAGGTGTTTACAGATGCCTCAGACAGGTGGTCTATGGCATTGTCATCAGAGGTCAGATCACATAAATGTAAAGGAGATGAAGGACTTTATTCTCAGTCTTCAAACTTTTCATTCCCTCTTTCATCCTGGGCCCCTCAAAGTTTTCACAGACAATATCACAGTGATGTGGTATGTCAGCAAGCAAGGGAGCACATTGTCTGATATTCTTTGCAGACTAACTTTTCAGATCTGGGATCTAGCTATCCAGCATCAAGTAACTTTTTAGCACTTCACATTCCCTTGGAGCACAATCTAGTAGCAGACTCCTTAAGCAGGTACAGCACACAAGCTCACAAGCGGATGTTTCATAATGATGTGTTCCTGGACATTGTCCTTTGGTGGAGTATTCGTCAACTAGAACTTTTCGCTTCCAATCTGAACAGACAGCTTCCTCTATTCTGTTCCAGAGTTCCAAGTCCTCTGGCTTGGAAAGTAGATGTCCTGTCTTTCCGTTGGAAGGGGCTGTTTCTATTCGCCTTTCCTCCCATCCTCTGTTACCACCGGTCTTGCACCAGATCAGGCAGGACTCTCCCAAAATTTTGCTGGTGACTCCCTTTTGGCCCAGACAGTATTGGTTTCCCTTCCTTCTCTCTTGACCAGGGCAATCACCACAAGTTACTTCACTGGGTGGATCTTCTTACACAAGACAAAGGATATCTTATCTATCCTTACTTGTCCACTCTTCAACTGCCACTGTGTGTGATAGAGATTTGATCCCTTTCAGGCACCTCTTTTCTAAGGAAGTGCTTCAGGTTTGCAGGAGGCCAGGAAACCCGCTATCAGGAAATCATATATGTCCACATGGAAATGATTTTCTGTCTGGTGCCTCTCTCGCCATCAGTATCCCATATCTGTGGAGGTTCCTCTGGTTCTGTCTTATTTGTTTGATCTGCTCTGTGCTGGGTTGGTGTATTCTTCAGTTAAAGCTCACCTGTCAGCAGTTTCTGTTTGTTTGACCTTGACTCCTCCTAAGGCCTCTAGATTTGAAGCCTATTCCACCTTCTTGGGTCCTCCAATCTATACTTGAAAAAATTACTCTGGCTCCTTTTGAGCCTACTTTTTCAGCTTATAAAACAAAAACCACGACACTGCCAAGAACACTCGAGCCATTTATTAAACACACTAAGCGCTTTCACCCATCAGTCTTTTGGGCTTCTTCAGAGTAATAGCAGCAGTAAATGCCATCCTTTTATATAAAAATAATTAAATAAATAATTAATTCAGTTATCCAATTAACCAGTAAAAAACAAGTTTGGTTACAGCTTTCATAGTAAAAAATCAACTTAAAACAAACCAAAGGTTTACTACTGCTCTGTTAAAATGCTTTGATACACATAAAAAATAAAACTCAATAATAAGATTTCACAATACAGTGCTTTTGATTTCAAAGAACAAAATATAAAAGGTCATAGGAAATGTGATTTACACTTCAAAATACTGGAGATGGAGATGCTGTCATTAATACCTGATGTCATTGTAGCATCCAAACGAAGCTGCCATAAGCATTCTCTTATCTCCAGTAAAGTCTTAAAATCCCCATCAACTTCACTCTTTGGTACTCTGTCAATCACAAAAAATAAAAACTTTTTAAAATTCACAGAAGACTCACTTTGGGTAAATAAAGCACTAGCCTTTTTCTTGTTTTTGATATCTCTATTATGCTCTACTATACGTTTTCTTAACTTGCATATAGTTTTACCCACATAAAACGTGGGGCAGCGTAGGCAGGTTGCTATTTAAGTAACCATATCCGTGTTACAGTTACAATGTCCAGGGCAGTGATCTGGAATGATTAACATACACATATGGGCCATCATTTATAAAATTACAGGCACTGCACATGCCACATTTACTTATTCGAGAGGTGTTCTGGTTAAAAGTCTCTGTGCCCCTCTCCAATAATTCTTTCAAATTAACCCCTCTACTGAATGTAAGCATAGGGACAGGTCCCAGTGTTTCTCTCAAATCACAAGTAAATACACTGTCCCAAGTAATTTGAATAATAGATTTTACCTTGGGTGCGTATGGTTGTACTCTAATATCATAACAACACCTTTGGCAAAATTGCTTGTTGCTATAATCCCTTGTTTCTCATTGTTGATATTGTCTGTTGCATGGTCCAAGATAATAGGTTGAAAAATAGACTTTCTTTTCTTAGTAATCTCATTATGTACTCTAACAAAGAGGTCCATTGGATATCCTCTGTTCTTAAACATGTCAATTAATTTGGACATTTCTTTCTTAAAAAATTCATCTTGCCTAACTAGCCTTGATAAACGCACCATTTGCCCTTTCACCACATTTTTCTTAAGGGTGTAATGGTGACTCATAATGTAAAAGGAAGTTACTGTATATTTTCTTACAGAAAATATTAGAACACATGTCCCCTTCCACTTTGTACAAAAGAATATCCAAAAATTCTATTTTGTCCCGTTAAAAAGGCTAGGTAACTGCGAAAATCCAGTGGTGTTGCCTAAATAACTAATGAATTCTAGCAATTCCTCCTTGGGGCCTCTCCATAAAATAAATATGTCATCCAAAAATCTTAAATAGATGATCATGTTGGACATAAAAATGGAAGTAAATATGTATCGTCTTTCCCATTCTGCTAACACTAGGTTAGCATATATGGGGACACACCTGGCACCCATCGCTACACCCTTGATCTACTTATAATATTCCCCATCAAGCAAAATAAAATTGTTTAACAAAACAGTTTCCGTCAAATCCACTATTAGTTCCTTCCTTACATTGTGTACATCACTGTATTCTATCAGGCTTTTACGAAAAAATTCCAAACCAATTTTGTGGGGTATAACAGAAAATAGATTAATTATATCAACAGTGGCGAAAAGGAATTCTTTATTGCAATTTACATTTCTAAGGATATCTAAACAATGCCAGGAATCTCTCAATATGTGGGGGTGGGGGGGTGGGTCTTCCCAAAATCGTTTTGCAAGTAATGTCAACAAATGAAGCCAAAGGCTCAATTTCTAAGCTCCTGGCAGCTACTATAGGTTTGTAAGGTGGAGAATTCATATTTTTGTGAATTTTGGGGATCCCAAATATACAAGGTGTAATAGGGTGCTCCAACGTCAAATATTTGTACTCATCTTCTGTAATAATCCCCTCACACAAGTACTCCTAGAGCAGCCAGTCAATCTTAGCAAAAGCACGGTGTACTTCAAATTTAGACACACACTCATATGTTTCACTGTCATTCAACAGGTTTTGTATCTTGCATATGTAATCAATGTTAGACATAATCACTACCCCCCACACACCCTTATCAGGTTTCCTCACCCTGTAGTGGTTAGATTCAGTTAGCTGTTTTAAACAAAATTTCTCAGCACTGGTTAGATTTTCAGCAGTTTTTTTCAGTATAAATACATTTTCTAATTTGATGTTCACATAAATGTTCAAACACCATAACAGTGGGGTTACTAGGTGGAATGAAAGTGCTACTCCGTTTGAGACTTAATAAATTATCAACAGTAGGTTTACCGTTGTTAGCAAAAAATATATTTAAATTCAAAAGTGTAGTATACAATTTTAAATGTAAAAGTACCTTTCCAAAAAATCATTAACTAACACAAAGATGTTTACAACTAGGTATCCGTGTGTAAATACTTTCATCGCTGTCTTATAATCTCCCAAAGTCAATACTGGACTTTGTCAATGAAGGGAAAGAAACATTAAAGCAGTTGTCCATTTGTCCATTAGCAACAAGACTCTCTACATTCAGTTGTAGTTGTCCCTGTGATTGGGGTAAAAGTTGGAATTGGAATTGCTCCACTGGTTGGAGTGTTGCGTTGGCCCCCCCCATCTCCCCCTCAGCTAATTCTATCGTCCCCTTACTGGTGCCCCATTCGAGGCATCCTAAGGCTGATTGAGTTTCCTTATTCGATCTGATTGCCTCAGGGGAGGGGGTGCTAAAAAATGTTCATTCTCTTCACAAACATCAGTGGTATAACCTCATTGCCCCCTTGTACAGTACCACTCTCAATACCATTGCCACCATTCACTACAGTACCCCTGCTTTTTGTTGTTGGGTATGTTTTAATGTTTTTTTCCTTCATTAACTCAGTCCAGTAGCGATTTTGAGAAATTGTATAACAGGGATGAAAGTATTTACACAGGGATACCTAGTTGTAAACATCTTTGTGTTAATAATTTTTCGATTTATAATTTTACTGATTTGGATATTTCTGTTGACCATGCATCCTTGTTGGAAAAAGGATTTTCTTTTGTTCCAACACATAGGTATGAGGTGGGAGAAGCTACTTTTACATTTAAAATTGTATACTAGACTTTTGAATTTAAAGATATTTTTTGCTAACAATGGTAAACCTACTGTTGATAATTTATTAAGTCTCCAATGGAGTAGCACTTTCATTCCACCTAGTAACCCCACTGTTATGGTGTTTGAACATTTATGTGAACATCAAATTAGAAGATGTATTTATACTGAAAAAAACATTGCTGAAAATCTAACTAGTGCTGAGAAATTTTGTTTAAAACAGCTAACTGAATCTAACCACTACAGGGTGATGAAACCTGATAAGGGTGGGTGTAGTGATTATGTCTAACATTAATTACATGTGCAAGATGCAGAACCCGTTGAATAACAGTGAAACATATGAGAGAGTGTCTGAATTTGAAGTGCACCGTGCTTATGCTAAGATTGACTGGCAGCTCTATGAGTACTTGTGTGAGGGGATTATTACAGAAGATGAGTACAAATATTTGACGGTGGAGCACCCTATTACACCTTGTATATTTGTGATCCCCAAAATTCACAAAAATATGAATTATCCACCTTTTAGACCTATAGTAGCTGCCTACGCTGCCCCGCGTTTTATGTCGGTAAAACTATACGTAAGTTAAGAAAACTTATATTAGAGCAAAATAGAGATATCAAAAACAAGAAAAAAGGCTAGTGCTTTATTTACCCAAAGTGAGTCTTCTGTGAATTTTAAAAAGTTTTTATTTTTTGTGATTGACAGAGTACCAAAGAGTGAAGTTGATGGGGATTTTAAGACTTTACTGGAGATAAGAGAATGCTTATGGCAGCTTCATTTGGATGCTACAATGACACCCGGTATTAATGACAGCATCTCCATCTCCAGTATTTTGAAGTGTAAATCACATTTCCTATGACCTTTTATATTTTGTTCTTTGAAATCAAAAGCACTGTATTGTGAAATCTTATTATTGAGTTACATTTTTTATGTGTATCAAAGCATTTTAACAGATAAGTAGTAAGCCTTTGGTTTGTTTTAAGTTGATTTTTTACTATGAAGGTTGTAACCAGATTCAGTTTTTTACTGGTTAATTGGATAATTGAATTAATTATTTATTTAATTAGTTTTATATAAAAGGATGGCATTTACTGCTGTTGTTTTCACTCTGAAGAGGCCCAAAAGACTGATGGGTGAAAGTGCTTAGTGTGTTTAATAAACGTCTCGAGTGTTCTTGGCATTGTCTTGATTTTTGTTTTATAAGTTTTATACTTTGGGTATTTTCTACTTTTTCATCTTCCTTACAAGATTGTACTTGCAAGGTTACTGTTCTTTTGGCTCTCACTTCAGTCAAGAGAGTGTCTGAACTTCATGTTCTCATAGCTATTCCTCCTTTCTTAGTTTTCCACAGAGACAGGGTCTATCTCCAGACTAATCTTTCTTTTATTCCCAAAGTGGCTAATGAGTTGTCCCTTAATCAGTCTATTTATCATCATTTCTTCTCTGCACTCTGACAGTGAGGAAGTTCTTCACACCTTGGATTTGCATAGACAGTTCAGATATTATTTGGATAAAAACAAAGTTATTACCAGCTCTGAGCAGCTTTTTGCTTCCTTTCATCCCATGACTTTGGGTTTTGTTGTTTCTAAGCAAGGCTTCTCCTCCTGGATTTCTAAGTCCATTACTTTTTGTTACTCTTTTCATGGAAAATGTCTTACCATGTCGGGAAAGACGCATTCTACTATGGCAGCTGTCTTTTCTGGTGCTTTTGTGAGGGGTGTGGAATTGTATCCCTAACGCTGCTACTTGGTCCTCTGTTCATACTTTCACTAAGCATTACAAGTTGGATGTTATTTCCAAAGCCAGGACAGGCTTTGCCAGGGCTATCCTGCACAAGTTTGCATAGAGCTCTTCTGTGCTTTCCTCCTCCCAGGCTTCCTCTTGAGCTCTTGCACTCTCCCTTAGGTAAAGCATGCTGCAACAGTGATATGGAAGGGTATAGTACAGTTATGTAAAATCTTACCATAACAGCAGATGTCCTTCTCTTCAGTGTTGCAGGATTTGTTCCCTCCTACTCCCTCTGATCTAGTTCTTGCCCTGTACTTTTCTTGGCCTCCTGGCCTGAAGGGTTGTTGTTTTTCTTCTTTTTCTTCTCCTTGGTTCACATGTTCTTCTTGTCCTTAAGGCCATTCTGTTCCTTCTGAGACTTTCTGAGTTCTGAATGTGTGCTCCTGTATGTCACCTTTATGTCCTATGCCTTGCATGGAGAGTATACGTGTGATGTACAGCACCTATAAGAACTAAAGGCTTTGGTATACTGGCTGGACATTAGGCTATCCTTGGCAGGATATCCCTTAAGTAAAGAATACTGCAACAGTGATGAGAAGGACGTGTACTGTTATGGTAAGAGTTTATATGACTGTACTTTCCTATTTTATATTTTAACAACCATAACATTCCAGAATTGCATTTAAAGTAGCGGTAGAAGGTAGTATCACAAACCAGAGCTCTTGTCGCACATTTTCTGACTTCCAAGCTAAAGTACAGAATACCCATAGTGGTATTCAGTCCAGATTCAAGCAGACATTTTAATCCAAGTAACATTTAATACATTTTGTAAGTTTGCATCCTTGACCCCTCATTTTGTGTAATCCTTTACTACCTTGTAAACAGCTAATTGGATACCATTCCCTATCCATGCCCTGCTTCTTCTGTCACCCATACTTTTCAGGTTTATACCTAACAATTACTGACTCTCAGTTGCCCATAGACATGCAGTCAAAGCAAACCTTACTGCCTACACTCAAACATGTAAGGATTCTTTACTCTGAAGGATCACAGTTCTACTATCCCTAGATTTACAGACTCTCAGAAGGATATCCCTCATAAAATGGAAACATCAGTCTGCAGAAATTTACAGTGAGATTAGATCTACCCAGTTTAGGACAAAGTTACTATCATACATAGAACATAGGAAATTCAGACCTAACTTTTTCATCTGAAGTGTTCTATATGCAGATGAGATAAAATTGGGTAAACTGGTTACATGTGTCACACATAAGGTATGTCTGTAAAAGAGCTTGACTAAATTGACCTTTCGGGCATGGGAGAATAATATGCTGAATAAATACATCAGAAAATGAGCATATGAGATTTGGGAGACATAAATTGAAAGGTGAATATTTAATACAGTACAAAGTTATTGAAACTGTAGATTCATTTAAGGATCTGGGTATATGGTTAGATCCAGCTTTAAGTTTTTCTAATCATATGAACCAATTGGTTAATGATAGTTATAGAACTTTTAGGTTGTATAAAAAGATTTATAAAGTCTAGGAAATCAGAAATGATGACATCATTGTTAGTTACATTAGACCCAAACTTGAGTACGGAATAACAATATGGAAACCTTATAAGAAAAAAAGCATGAGTAACCGGTAATTTCAGTTCCATTCAATAAGGTTAAAACTGCTATCTGTTCGTACCTGAGTGTTCCAGTACTAGGACTGTGTTTTCTTATTTTTTCACTCCCAAGGTGTAATTGTTTTTTGCTGCCAAAGTGTAATGTTTTCAACTGCTTGTTTATTATCATGATTAACTCTGCTTTAAATGCCTATTTTGACCTGGTCCCTCTCTGTCCTTAGTGTCTGCATGCTCTCACCTCCAATACAAACCCATCTCTAGGTTACCCGCCATTTTTTTTTCTGCACTGACCCTTTCTTAATTAAAGTCTTTCCCTATGATAGTAATACATATAGCTATTTTCTGTAAAGTCTTACCTATCTATTCCTTTAAGCTCAAATACAGCCATGCTACCCCTGGTGTCTCCCTCTAATCAACTAAACTCCAGACTTCTAGCCTCTGCATTGAACCACCAAAAAGAGATTGCTGCAGTGCTTCCTATCCACTTCAATCTACCCACTATCTAGGATGTATTAAGTGTATGTAACCCTGTGTTATAAACTAAAGTCCCTGCAGTGCTTTGTCTTTTCACTGTTATACTTCACCCAGCGTACACTCGCTAACAGCCTAATACACCCGTATAACCACCTTATTCTCCTGGCCATTTTCCTACTCCCTTATCTGCCCATCCTTATCCTGTAGTTTGATCTTAGTCTGACCACTAGGTGGCAGCATGCTACTTCGCTGACCCCATTTTCAATGGTAATATTCCTGTCATTCTACTTCTAGTGAATTACATAGTCCCAGCCAAACCTTAGTTAGCCTACAGCTCTGCCTCTATAAGGATAGCCTGTGAGTGGTTCCTTACCCCCAGTGAATGACTTGCTTATCTTTTAATCTAAATACATAAAAACCACATCCCCTACCCCTGTTGCCTTCCTTACCTTCTAACTAGCTCCCTGCTTACTGATTGTTCCTTGCTGGCTGGTCTTCTTTCTTCACCTGTGGCTCTACCCACTCCATTCGCCCTGTGAGCTCAATCTGCTCCCCTACCCTGCCCCCAATTCCTACCCACCCCCACTAGTCCCACACTTATTCTAGCCAGTACTCCCCTCCCTCTCAGCCAATCTCCTCATTATCCCCTCCCATTTCCATCCTCCAAGACTTAATCACCCCCCTCCCCATCCCAAACCATAAGGTCCTATATTCACTTCTATACTCCTCCCTCTTACACTCTCACAGTCCCCCTGACATCCTACTACTTCCTTTATACCTAACATCCAACTATTCATTTATATGTGAATCACACCATGCTTTCTCCACTGTCTCAAACCCTTCCCATCCCCTCCCTCAGCTTATTTCTTCTGATTCCTCTATGCCATACTACTTCTTATACCTCTTTCAAACTAACCCTTCTTTCCTATCCCCCACCTCCACCCCCAGCACCCATCCGCACCCTACCAGATCTCACTTTCATTCTATATCCTCCTCACTAATTCAACCTAACCCACTTCACTGCTTCAAACTAAAACTTCTACCCTCTTCAATAAAACTTCACATTCCTAAAGCAATATTGCTCTTCCCAAAAAACTCTAGGAACAAACCCAAATCCCTGCTCCCACTCCCCTTTGACTGCCTATGCTTAGCAGGAGAAATACACCCCAACCTTGGACCTAATACCAGCAACAACCCAACTCCCCTTATCACAACCAATATTACCAACCCTAAATATCTCAAACTCCTAACCATCGATGCCCAGAGTCTAAAAAACAAAATAGCCTACTTCCATGCCTGGCTGTACCATACCCTACCTGACATAGTAGCTATCTCTGAAACATGGCTAAAACCCAACATTTCTGACTCTGAAATCCTACCCCCCAGATTTCAGGCTCTCAGATATGACCACCAAAATAGGAAAGGAGGAGGAGTAGCCTTAATCTACTCTAGCCTACTCTCCATCACTCCTTAACAAAATCCAATTCCTCAGTTCAGTAACGCCAAACTAGTCATAGGAATACTCAAGATAAATAACTATAAAAGCATTTGTGTTATAGCCCTCTATATCCCCCTGGAAAAAATATGACTACACTTGAAGAAATTTTTCTATGGGCCTCAACTAATATTAAACTTGAAACATGCATATTAGAAGATGTAAACATCAACTGGAACAAAATTCATACCAGTAAGCCCTTCATATCGATCAATCTATTCAATTTCACACAACTTACAAACACCATTACTAGACCCAATAAAAATACCCCCCCCCCCAGACTTCATACTTGACTGGATCCTAGGCTCCCACCCAAACAAAATTGCCCACACTGGCACCTTACCAGACTCCATTAGTGATCACTTGCCAGCCTTCATCCATACAGCAACCCCCTCCACTCCTCACCTATACCAATATATCCATACATGAAACCTCACAAATTGTAACCCCCACAACCTTCTCCAGTTCTCTCAAACTAATAAACTGGGACAATCTAAAAACTCTTCCTCTAGACAATGCCGTTGAACTCTTCAACCCAACCTTCTTACATACCTGTAACTCGCAAGCCCTCCCAAAAACAAAACGTATAAAACCCAATTCCATGGCTTACTAAAGATACCAAAACGCTTATGCAACTTAGGGACAAGACCTGGGAATGTTACCATCACAATAAGCACCTTGACACCCTTCTTAAATATAAACAACTCTGCAACCTAGCCAAAAAAAACATATTATACAGGATAAGAAATCATACTATACCAAACTACAGTCTATACAGGATAAGAAATCATACTATACCAAGCTACAGTCTAATCATTCCAAGAACCCCAGACAATTCTGGAACTCTATCAACTCTCTTCTCAACCCAGGTACCAAAACAATCCTTACCCTGACACTAGTAAATCTGACCCAGAAATAGCTACTCTATTTAACTCCATCTTTACTAACTCCATAGAAGAACTCACTAAGGCCTTCCCAAACAACTCCTCCTCCCCCCAACTCAAACCCTCTCCCCAATCTTCCATCCCTAACACTCCTCCCATATTTCATCTCAAACCCATCTCCACCTTATATTAAAAAAAAATATCTCCAAGCTTAAGCCATGCTACAATGCCCCTGACAACAACCCTTCACTCTTTCTAAAATTTGCAGCAGATGGTATTGCCATCCCCATTAGCACCCTCATTAATAGATCCATACAGGAATCATATTTCCCCAAACTGTGGTGTGCAGCCTTTATCCTACCCCTCCATAAAGGAGGCAAAAATAATAACATCTCCAACTTCCGACCCATAGCCATTCTCTCCCCTATCACAAAAATTCTTGAGAAATGCATCCACCTCCAGCTCATGCCTTTCCTTACAAATAACCAACTCCTCACCCCTACACAACATGGGTTCCGTCCTGACCCTAGCACAATAACTGCTGTGTTCTCTTTCCTAGACATAGTAAACCACGCCTGTGACTCTGGAGAACTTGTATCCACAGTTCTCCTCGACTTCTCCAAGGCTTTTGATACAGTCTCCCATACCCACCTCCTAAACCACCTTTCTAATCTTAATCTCTTACAAAACACCCTTACCTGGTCCAGCAGCTACCTCTCTGACAGATCTCAGGCTGTGATATGGAAAACTGGCACCTCAGCCTTCCTTCCTACCCCAACCGGAGTACCCCAGGGATCCATACTCGAGCCAATGCTCTTTAATATCTTTATTAATGATTTCCATGCAGCCATTCCTAACACCAAGATAGTACAATATGCAGATGACTCAACATTAGTTTGCTCTGCTTCTAACCTCCCCGAGCTCCAAACAAAAACTCAAACTGCCTTCTCAACTACTGAGAACTGGATACTTCAAAATCACCTTTCTCTGAATGCCAACAAATCTAAAATTCTAATATTCTCTCCCTCAAAATCACTCCCTCTTTCAATATTATCAGATATGCCAACTCAACCATAGAAGTTGTTCCTTTCGCTAAACTTCTTGGGGTTATTATTGACGAACACCTAAAATTTGATACCCACCCATATTCACCTAAATATTAAGAAAGCACATCAGAAACTTGGCATGCTGTACAGAAACTCATTTTCTTTCCCCTTCTACAAGACAGACCCTCACCACTACCTACTTACTACCATCACTGATGTATGGTGCTCCCCTACTAACCAACCTAACTTCCTCTATCTCTTCTAAACTGGAAACTTGTTACAACAAAATCTCTAAATTCGTCACCAAATCCAAATACTCCACCCACCACTGTATACCTCTCCACCTGCTGCAATGGCTAGAACTTCCCATATACCTTGACTACCTCCAACTCAGTACAGCCCACAAGCTTATTTTTAAACCAGCTAAATGCCCAGCACTAACAAACATCTTACCATCATACACCCCACAAAGAACTCTACGATCTGCCCACCAAAATCTAATTTCTGTATACAAACCAAATCATCCTACTGGTCAGCTACTCCTATCCTTTTCCTTGGCCAAAAAATGGAATTCATTCCCTCCTTCCCTAAGACTTTCTGAAAACTTTGAACACTTCAAAACCCAGCTCCATTCCTACCTCTCCTGTAATTGGAAATGCAGTTGCACTCCACCTACCTAACCTGCTTATTACATGAATACATTCTTTACACATAAGGTACCTTCCTCCTTTACCCTCCCCTTTTAGGGATTAGTCTTACTTTCTGCCTTCTTACAAATGTTACTTTTGTACCATTCACAGATTATTTAAAACATCTGTACAATTTTACTCTGTACTACTTGTTCTGTAATCAGTAAGCATGTAAATATGTATTGTATATTTTGCTGTTTTACTTTGCTTAGTTTTCTATATAATATTAAGATTTGCTTAATTGGTACTATTTCTACTATGTATTATGGAGCTTTTCTCCCTGTGCCTCCACTGAAAATGGGCTCCTTGAGCCCAGTGGACCTCCCTGGTCATCAAACTGGAAATAAATAAATAAACTGGAAAGAGTACAGCGGAAATATACCAAGGGTATCCATAGATGTGAAAATTTAAGTTATTATGAAAGACTAAAATATCTAAACTTGTACAGTGTTTCTTATAGATATCCAAGAAGAAATCTTATTCAGGTATACAGGGCATTTAGAGACAACTGCCTCTAGGAATGTGTAAGGTTATCATACAGTACTAGAGAATCATCATACAATCTATGTAGAAGATTCTATAGGAATGAGAAGTGTACTAACTGGCTCTCTGACAGAGTAGCTGATGCATGGAACAGGCTACCAAATTACATTAAAGCAAGTACTAGTTTAGATATTTTAAGAACCACCTGGGCACTTATGGGAAAAATGTTTTGGTTTATTGGCAGGCTAAAAGGGCATTAATGCCTGTGCTTGAAATATTTGTATGTATGTATGTATCGCTGCCTGACTACAGCAGGTAATAGTTAAGATTAGCCATACATCTCCCCACTGTACTGAAACAACCCTTACAGTACCATAAACTTGGAGTTTCCTGAGAATGTCCAGCCTGCAGTTGCCTAGGAAATGTATCAAGTCTGTGGATTGTACAGATATAATTGTACTGCTACAGCTGTGATTGTGCAATATTTTACCAAGACAGTCCTGTTTTCTAAAAAGTAATACCCATCTTTTCTATATGTGACTTTTTAAGCAAGTGTCTTCAAATGTACACAGTGAAAGGATGTTAAATGTGCACATTTAATTTCTAGTACACTACCATGTTTTTCAGTGTTGCTGATTACATATTTTGATATGATTCTGATTCATATTGTCTGTATCACCTGAGAGTATGGTTTTACTTTTAAGTTTCTGTTATAAAACCCTAATTTTTGTGCAGTGTCATGTAACATGGATTGTGGCTAAAATGGTCTTTGGACCAGATCACCCAATAAATAAAAATTATACTGTAACTTCACAGCACCTCTTGAAACTGGCCTGATGAGCTGTGAGAACATGGTGACTTATCAAACGATACTTTCATATAGCGAGTGAGTATAGCAGATGCTTCCTGATTATACTAAAACAGCCGCACCTTACTGAGAATACCCTGCTTAGGACACTGTGGGACAGATAGTAAAAATTCAAGTGTTGCTTCAGATGAGAAGTAATGTATTTGTTATGTGTGAGTAGCACATAGATTCCTTATTGTATTACAACATCTGTGCAGTATTGGTAATTACTCGAGCATTGGGACACACTGTAATACATCAAACTTTGTTTCCCAGACAAGCAACATATATTGCTGTTTGTGAGCAAGTTAAAGCATCCCATTTATTTGGAAAAGTCCATCCAAGAAAAAAAATCCAAACTGTTTTACAGTTAATTCCCAGTACAATGTGGCCAATCAGTCACTGCTGTTTTCCAGACGTCATATATTAGAGTGTGTGTGTGTGTGTGTGCGTACACTTTTATGTACATATAGACATAACATTACACACCTCATACATGTAAAACATATATCTACAGTGGATCTAAAAAGTGTATACACCCCTGTTAAAATGCCAGGTTTTTGTGATATAAAAAATGAGACTACAATAAATCATTTCAAAACTTTTCCCACCTTTTAATGTGACCGATAACCTGTACAATTCAGTTGAAAAACAAACAAATCTGCTAATTTTCAAAATATAAAAAATTTAAAAAGTACAATAAGCTGGCTGCATAAGTGTGCGCACCCCTAAACTACTTAGTTGAAGCACCTTTTGATTTAATTACAACATTCAGTATTTTTGGGTAGGAGTGTATCAGCATGGCACATCTTCACTTGGCAATATTTACCCACTCTTCCTTGCAAAATCGATCCAAATCTGTCAGATCGCAAGGGCATCTCGTGTGCACAGCCTGCTTCACGTCACCCCACAGATTTTCCATTCAATTTATGTCTGGGCTGTAGCTGGGCCATTATAAAACTTTAATTTTCTTCTGGTGAAGCCATTCTTTTGTTTATTTGGATGTATGCTTGGGGTCATTGTCGTGTTGAAAGATAAAATTCCTTTTCATCTTCAGCTTTCTAGCAGATGCCTGAAGGTTTTGGGCCAAAAGTGACTGGTATTTGAAACTGTTTATAATTCCCTCAATCTTTACTAAAGCCCCAGTTCCAGCTGAAGAAAAGAAACCCCAAAGCATGATACTGCCTCCACCATGCTTCACAGTGGGGATGGTATTCTTGTGGTGATGCAAATCATTGTTTTTGCGCCAAAAGTACCTTCTGGAATTGTGGCCAAAAAGTTCAGCCTTGGACATCTCAGACCATAACACATTTTCTCACATCCTTTTGGGAGACTTGATGTATTGTTTTGTAAATTTTAGCCAGGTCTGGATGTTTTTTTTGTGTAAGAAAAGGCTTCCGTTTTGCAACACTACCCCATAGCCCAGACATCTGGAGAATACGGGAGATTGTTGTCGCATGTAGTACACAAACAGTACTTGCCAGAAATTCCTGCAACTCCTTCAGTGTTGCTGTTGGTCTCTTGGCAGCCTCCCTGACCAGTTTTTGTGTTGTCTTTTCATCAATTTTGGAGGGACGTCCAGTTCTTTTCAGTGTCACTGTTGTTCCATATTTTCTCCACTTTTTGATGACTGTCTTCACTGTGTTCCATGGTATATCCAATGCTGTGGAAATTTTTTTGTACCCTTCTCCTGACTGATGCCTTTCAACAATGAAATCCCTTTGATGCTTTGTAAGCTCTCTGCAAACCATGGATTTTGCTGTAACTGGCAACTGAGTAAATGTCAGGAAAAGCCTACTAGGACATCTGAACTTTATTTGGGGTTAATCAGAGTCTCTTTAATTGATGCCAGGTGTTTACACAAGAAGACTGAATGTTGTAATTAAACCAAAATCTGCTTCAACAAAGTATTAGTTTAACGGTGTGCACACACAACAAAGTATTAGTTTAAGGGTGTACACACTTATCCAACCAGCTTATTGTACGTTTTTTTTATTTTTTGTACTTATTCCCCTATCAGATTTGTTTGTTTTTCATTTGAATTGTACAGGTCACATTAAAGGTGGGAAAAGTTTTGAAATGATTTATTGTGGTCTCATTTTTTTATATCACAAAAACCTGGCATTTTAATAGAGGTGTGTGCACTTTTTATATCCACTGTATATAGCTATCTGTCTATATAGATAGATATATACGTATACATATGCATTCACAAAAGGAAATCTGCAGGAAGCAGTAATACAGTAAAACAGGCAGGTGGGTATCGCATTAAACCTTTTGTTTACCAAGACCCTTAGTTACACCATAGAAACTGTTAGTGGCACATTCTCCACTCCCTAGGATGGGGGGCTGTAATTGGACCTGGATGACTGAGGTCTTGCAACCAACACTGTGCATATATACCCCCAGATGTACAAAGCCCTTTAGAACGTGCAGGATTAGTCTAAGAGCTATTTTTGGCAATATGGCCGACGTGCGATCCAGGAACGAGCTCCCAGGACGTGCACATGAGCTCTTAGACTAATCCTGCATGGACTGAGCTCCTGTATGCAAATTACCCTGCAGGTGAAAACCATGCAAATTAGGGTAATATGCGATCCAGGAAGCTGGCAGCTGTTCGTGCAGGACGAGTGCAGTGTGCAGAAATGTACTCGGTAAGTAACCGAGTACATTTCTGCAATCTACAAAACGGAGCTATGACAGCTCCAAATAAAGGCTGCATATCATTGAGGAAGCATGCCAATGTCCAAGTAGAAGGCCATTGGCACTGCAAACTGTTTAAAAAAAATAAACAACTTTTAATTTTTTTTTCACCGATCTTGCGTGGTTAAGCATAGGGCAGCGACACGAAAACGGGATTGGAGGAAAATAATAAAATAAACTTAAAATAAGCATTCTAACTAAAATCAGTATTCAGCCATGGAAGTCAATGGCAGGCATAAGACAACCTGGCCAGTGAGTAACAGTTGCTAAGGGGGGAGGCCCAGTGTGGAACATGTAACTATGCATTAGCAGGCAATCCTATGCAAATGAGGGGAAGGATAGTGAATCCCAGATTTTCCCAGGGTGTGAGGCATGTCCCAAGAGTGGAAGAGTAGAAATAGCTGGGTGCAAGACTAGGAGATAGGTGACATCATGGCTGGGTGTGTCAGACATACTGTAAGTGGCTGGAGCCCTGTGGCTCAGGACTGCTCCTAGCTTAGCACAGCTAAGCTAGAGGTGTGTCCAAACTGCCTAGCACTCCTTACAAAGTGTAAGCAGGTGTGCGTGCCGTGCACCAGGTTTCACAGGAAGAAATAGGAAGTTAAACCAAGAAATAGCAGCTCTGTGCACATATGAGCATTCTGTCTGTGCTGCACGCACACAGGCTTAAACAGGGAGGCAATGGGAAGGGATAACATCAGTAGGAAGGGAATCAAGGAGAACTAGCTGAGTTGCCAGGTTAAATGTATCAGAATCAGCTAATTACACAGGCAGCAGACCAGCCCAGCCCACAACACCACTATAAACCAAGCAAACACCTACCCCCTCTACACTCTACACCACCGGTGTATACAAGCGGGGAAATTTTAAAAACAAACCTACAAAATGAGAAGGGCTGCAGCAGGCAACATAGAACAACATGTAGGTTCATAGGTTGGTACTGAGCTATCTGCCCGAAGGCATATATTAGCCCAGCCACGTTGTGCGGTATTCACCGCCCCTTTAGTAGTTCCCTAGATCCTTGTACTAGCAGCTAGTACCCTTGGCCCCTATCTAGTAGTGCTGTTGGTGTGATCCCCGGTGTGAACTTTCTGTTACCCATCCACTCATCAAGGTTCCTCCTGAAGAGTGATAGTGAGGGGCTCTGTCTTGTGTAGATTGGGACCCTGTTCCATAGTAATGGACGTCTCTGCGAAGGGGAATCTATCCCTCCAGCATGTTCTATTCATTGTTGTGTTGAGGTTTATATCCCTAGAGCATGTAGCTTGAGTAGATTTGGTTTTGCTAAGATGGAGCATGTTTAACAATTCTGGGTTGGACATGGCTCTGTACGTTAGACAGAGATCGCCTCTGAGAAAGCGGTATGCAACAGAGAGCAGTCTTAGCTTTTACAATCATGCTGCATAGGGCAACTGTTTGAGGCCAGTAATTCTCTTGGTTAGGTACCTCTGTGGTCTCTCCAGCTGCTGAGACTCTCCATGTGCAAGAGGCTGAAGGTGGTGAGGATGTCAATGCTGCCAAACAACCCACAGTAAGGAGACAGAGAAGAGTGTATAGACCCAGGGTATCCTACCAGGGGCTACATGAGCTGGAGATAGTGGAGCACTATAGAGTGGACAGAGACCTCCTACAGCAAATCGTTGAGCTGTGTAGGCCACACCTGACACACCACACTGGCCGAGTGGAACCCATTCCAGTGGATACCAAGGTATGAGTAGGCCTAGGTATACTAGCCACAGGTACCTCCCAAACCACCTCTGGGGATACCATGGGCATCTCACAGGCATCAGCATCCAGAGTATTCTACCAGTTCCTGGATGCCATGTCAGCACATGCCAGTGAGCACATATATATCCTCAACACACATGAGGTGTTGACCCGCAATATGCATCTCTTCCACCAAATAGCTAACTACGCTGGGGTAGTGGGTGCTATAGACTGCACTTATGCATCAAAGCACCACCCGGTGAGCAGGGTAGGGCCTACATCAACCACAGGGGCATTCCCTCCATCAACTGCCAGGTTGTATGTGATGCCCGGGGCATTATACTGAATGTGTGTGCTGGCTGCAGTGGAAGCTATGACGATTTACACACATGGCAACTGACGCAGCTGTACCACAGATTTGCCGATGTGGACATCCCCTACAGTCACCTAATGGGGGATGCTGGGTACCCACTGGAGCCGTGGCTGATGACACCCATCAGAAATGCACACACATCTGAACAACAATGCCATAATGAGGCACACGCACAGGTCAGACATATAATAGAGCGTGTGTTTGGGATGTTCAGGTCACGGTTCCAGTGTCTGTACACAGGTGGAGCCCTGCAGTATTCACCAGCTACATGTACCCAAACTGTAATGGTATGTGCTATGCTACACAATATGATCCTGCGGAAACAGCTGCAGCAGGAACAGCATGGGGCAGGGCCACACAGCCCCCCACCAATGCCAAGGCTTGTACAGGCACAGAGTGACTTGGAGGAGGAACAACTTGAGCCTGCCCCAGTAGGCAGAAGGGGGCATGCACAGTATGCCCTGGCCTTGGCAAAGAGGCATCGCATAGCATATGCACTGACACAGTAGGGGCCCAGGGAATGACACCTCTCTCTGACTCACACAGACAGTAAAAGGGATGCCAAACATGACACTACCTGTGACCAACCATGTATAGGGAGTGTACTATGTGCATCCAACATAGGCAGCCCTCCAGCACCATCCTTAAGTCTGGCACACCCTCAAGGTAAGTCAGTCAACCTACCAATTTCCAAATGGAGTAGAATGTGTTTTTACCTGTAGCTATGGTATGGATGTGAACATGCAAGGGAATTGGGTGGCCGGATGTCAAGGCAGCAGAGAGTAGACACCCATAGTGGCATCATGAGATCTGTAACACATACTGGAGTCACTATAGTAGCCAGTACTACACAGGGTAATAAAACCCACTGCAGGAAATGGCCTGAGCGACATGGGTGTCCATAAGAGTCACACACGCCAGTAAGGAAGGATCACATACCCAACAGCAGTCTGTGCCAGCAGGACAGGTGAAGACTAACGCAAACAAATGCTGTACTATGGCCTCTGAATGTGCCCTATGGGAAATCCCTCCCCCAGGCCTACACAGACAGACCACAGCAGGCCAGGCAGTCGGATGTAAGTTGTGAAGGCTAGGAAGTCAGAAACTAATATGTAGGTAAACAAAGCTAGGATCTGTACTACAATTGTAAGCCTCTAGCTAGCAGGATAGGTAAGACTACAGATGAAAATGGAGTACCTGACATACCAGTACAGTCCTAGCAAATGTGTACAAGTGTCAGGTGTGCCCCCCCCCATCCAGTGTACACTAATACTAACAGTCAGGTGTGACCCCCCCCCCCACACTCCTTTGTAGAACAGTATAAACAGTCAGGTGCCCCGCCCCCCACTATGCAGAAATGTATCAACAGTCAATGGCAAATGACCGATGGATACCCTGCAGACACAGCATGCTACCTGTCGGTGTACAACACAAAGGTCAGCACTGCCGTACAAACTACCTGGACATGATCCACACATGGAACACAGATGGCCATACTGGGCATGCTCACACAGTCATACTGGGCATGCTCACACACTTAAATACATGAAGGCCATGTCTGCAAACACCAGTGGACCAGACATATCTGGAAGTTGCACCACTCCTGCCTTGCATACACAGTGGATAGGAATACAGACAAATATGCAAGGACAGTACACCATAATAAGCCACAGGTACACGAGCATAGATGTGTGGAAGAGGGTGACCGTGACAAGGAGCCATGCGGGCCTTTCCCAACCGGCACACAGTCAAAGGACCCCCAATACATGAGGTGCGGATGTAACCCACTACGGATACTAGCCACCAGTACCTGTCAATATGACAGACTATGTGGTGTATGCACCAGCTGTGCAATAAGACTGTACAAGGAAGTAGCCATTTAGTAGCTGTATACACGCACCTGTGACATATGACCCCGTGTGTGCCCGCATGTGGCATGTCAACCCCTACATGAATGGGATATGGCCCATGCACATACTGCCCTCCCCATAGCAGTAGTATGATAAGCCTGCTCAGGTCATCTGTAGCTCAGTAATATGCATGGCGCGTCCCATAACCGCGTACTGCTGTAGTGATATTGTAGTTAGGTAGTAGTACTTACCCCAGTCCTGTCAATTGTGTGTGTGTGTTTGTGTGCATGCCTGTCTGTCTCTGAATGTGTGGAGGGAAATGCTTGTTAAGCTACTCACACTGCGTACAATACATATATTCAACTTTGGCAAGGCCGCTTATGTCACTCACCTAGAAGTACACCTCTGGGAAAGTGATAGCCCAGTAATTGCCGTAGCGCATTCTGTAACTGCTTACTGCTGTAGTGTGAAAAACTAGTTAGGTAGGTTTCGAACCCCAGACCTGGCAACTGTGTGTGTGTGTGTCTGACTGATTAGAGAGCAATGGTTTTTAGGCTACTCACACTCCGTACAATACAAATACTCTACTTTGGCAAGGCTGCTGATGTCACTCACCTAGAAGAATACCTCTGGGAAAGTGATAGCCCAGTAATTGCCATAGCGTGTTCTGTAACTGCGTACTGCTGTAGTGTGATTTAGAATGGTGGTAGTGTTCCATCTCCATCCATGCCAGTTCCAGATGTTTTGTGTGTGTTTCAGTGTCTGTGTATGGAGCAATGCATTATAGGCTACTCACTCGCAGAACATTACAAATGCCCTATTTGATAGTCCTGCTGATGTCATTAATTGTGAAATACACCTTTGGGGAAGATGTATGTTCGTGGCACGTACTATAACTGCCTAGTGCTATAGTGTAGTAAACTAGTTAGGGGTTCTACTCCCAGACATGACAGGTGTGTGTGTGTGTGTGTGTGTGTGTGTGTGTGTGTGTGTGTGTGTGTGTGTAACTCATATCCTGTGTAGAGGTGGTTGTGAGTGTGTGTGACACCTGTGGGCAATGTAGAAGGGTTCTGCTAATTTAATTTATGGTGGCCCTACTATATATCACAGTGTCAACCATACAGTGATAACAGATATAAATAGCTGAGAGGCTGAGGTGCAAAGCCATACCCATGCATGTGACATCAAGGCCAGCCAATCACAGTTAGCAACCCCACTGTGCCTTCACATGTGACTCACAATGGACATACCATGCCTGACAACATGCCCTGTATGGAAGGATGACACTGATATCAGGAAATGCTGTTAGCATGCTGTCAATGTAGGTGCAGGGTAAATCTGCTAACCAGTACCAGTCCCTGCCACAGGTGGGCAAGACTGGCACATCTGATGATAAGCTGTGTTCACATCATGGGCCAGACACCCCAGGTACAGTTCCACATGTCACTCTACATGCATGTGGGAGGTGTGGACACCCTAGACACCATCCAAGTCATGGACTAGGGAACACATACTTGGCAAGTGATGCACAGCATTGGCCACACACAATAGACACCGAGGTGACTGGATGACGGATGCAGTACCCACCTGTGTGGGCAAACGCAAAAGTTACAGGCCTGTGCCACAATGCAGACCATTGTCATGTGGCCTGATGCCAAGGTATACCCATCGCATACCCTTGTATAGCCTGCTGGCACTGATGGCCACCACACACCCATACAGACATGCACCCATGCATGTTCAAACTGGCACCCTGTGTGTTAGTTTGTGTGTTGTATGGTGCGTATGTCCACATCCACATGCACTACTCCCCCCAGGGCACATTGAAGCATGCTGCCTGATGTCTGACACCCCCTGCCCATACGACCTCCATATGACCCATGTGGTGCATGTGTTCCCTGCACATTGATGTGTTGTGGCAATCCCACTAGTGCCGAGTTGCACTCCTGGCCCTGCCAAGTGTGTTAATGTGTGGGCGTCCCTGTGTGAGTGTGCCTGTGCTGACACTGGCACCTGTTCATGCAGACAGGCACGTGTACATCACCTACTGTATATTTACCATATCCCTGTTGCAGATGTCACTCACCATCACATATATGTTCTGAATGCTCACCGCCAGATAACCCATGTGGCACATCCAATAGCAGCATCAAACTGTGATAGCACTACATAGCCGTTGGGTGTTCGATACCCTGTGCTGGTAGGTGTGTGACACAAACCTGTGTCAGTTTTACCATCCCATTCCTCCCTGACATGTATTCACCTCTGTCTGCCTCCCCCACTCCCTCTCTGGCAGATGCGAAGGCCCACACCTGCATTGCTTAGGCAGCAGCATGTGTATTTTAAGTGATGCTCATGATCAGCTGATGGCCTCTGCATGAATTTCAGCCCTTCCCTAGCCGACTGCATGTGGAACAGGTGTGGTAACATTCCCATAGCCATTTGCATGGAAATGCACTCCAATACCTGGGAACATCCTGGTGGTGTTGGCCCTTGTCTGTCACTGTGAGCAGGAGCTAGAACTGTCATTTGGCAAACAGCATTTCAGATGGGTTGGGGATTTACCCGTGGAAAGAGGGCAACAAACAGGAGGAGGATGTGCCTGACCTGACTACAGACTGTAAGTGCTGCCATATTGCATATGGAGTAATGTTGGATTAACAGTGTTTGTCTGGATATGCCTGTCGTACATGTCGCAATACCTGCCATATCAGTTCCATGTATATCAGGAATCCCCATCTACAGGGTCATCTGCAGACTGGGCAGTGCTGTGCCTTTGGTTTCATGTGTTAGCCATGATGCATCTATCTGTGGACTGCAGAAGGTAGTGTGAGGATTGCAGTCTGTTGATGGTGAAGGCTGTGACAGTTACTGACTACATATCCCTCATTGGACATATGTTGCAACAAACCCCATTACAATGGTAGATTAATGAGGGTATCACAGCAACATGTCTATACTGGCCCTGTGTATGTGCTGTCAGCCACACCTCTGTCAACCTTTGTACATATGTCGTGCATGAAGTGGTGCATATGTGCTGTACACCGTAAATAGTGTCATCATATCTGATAACAAGCCAGTGACATATCACAGTGCTACACGTCATGTACAGTAGGGGTTACACTTAATGCCATAACCTGGACATTCTGTGGATGTTTGTACAGTACTAAGGTCTGTGTAGTGATGGTGAATGTCGGCAGTGTGTGTATTTTTAATATGTACTATGGCCTGTGTACAGACTGTGGTAGATATCATTGTTCTAGCTTCCCTTCTATCTGATGTTACATGCTGCCGCACTGTATGGTACCATTTTACCTTACATGTTTGTAGGGCCATACACACACATGTCACATACCACAGATGGCCATCAGACCAGACTGTGTAGCAGCCCGGTATATGTAGGGTCATTCTGTGAGTGGCACATATGAGGATGGTGTAGAACAGATAGTCCATATATTGTACTATTATGCTAGCGTACCATCTGTGGCTGTGTTCACATTGGTTGTGGTTATGCACTGTCACACAGGTATATCCTACCCTGTGCTGTGACATGGCTGTCGAGCCTGCTATATATGCAGGTACTGTACCATGATAACCTTAGGATGTCTGAAAGTAGCCAGTGGCACATATGTTATGAGCAGATGTCACCTTCCACACACACCATGTCTGTGACAACAATCCCAGTGACAGTAGCAAATGTCTATTAATATACCAGCTATACATACCAGACATCACCTTGCACTATGACATCGGGACTGTAGGGACTGAGGTAGGGCTACACTCCATGTCCGGGACATATGGTGGGTCTATATGAACATGGACTTATCCAGATAGCCATATATATATATATATCTGAGTACACATGTGTAGTGTAGTACTTCCAATTACCACTGTCATGGCAACCACCCACTATGAATCTCTACATCATGTTGGCGTATTCCTTGTACATTCCCTGTGTGATGGACATCCTTCCTGTCTGTGGGCATCAATGTTACAGACAGCAGGTAGCAATACCTCTTACAGGAGAACCTGCACACTCAGGGCAGCCACATATATGTAGGAGGATCAGGACATACAGACAGACTGTGAGTAGAGTGGTGTAATGCTTTGCATAGTACTGGTGTTACAGAGTGTGTGTGTGTGTGTGTGTGTGTGTGTGTGTGTGTGTGTGTGTACTAGTTTACCTTGGACTGCAGTCTGTCTGCATAGCCCACTACTGTGGGCCTATCCTCTAGCTGGACAGAGGTGTGCCTATCATGTGTTGTCTGTCCATCACACAGATCCTGTGTCAGATATTACACTGGCAGTGTGTGTGTTGCGTGTAGCAGTACATGGCTATATCCATTTGTGTCCCTGATGTCTTATTCCTGCATAAGGGTATGTTGCAACACATCCTGTAACACCAGCATGTTCCAGGGTGTGTAACTGCAATATTGTGAGTATGGCCGTGTGTTCCTGCCTTTGTCCTCCACATATATGGCAAGCTTTGTCCTGCTGTGATACAGTTAGGGGTTGTTAGGTAATGGCCTATCATTAATTACTGCCAGCATTCCTACTATCATCCCAGTCATAACGTGGACTCCCACAACATTTGCTGGTCAGGGTCCATGCATGTGACAGATACATTGACATTACCACAAGTAATGAATGTCCCCCCTAGGGCTTGACTACAGGGTGTCATTGGAGGCTGCTGAACTACATCTGATATTGTTGATTGTTACGTATCATGCAGGCAAATCCTTTGTCTACTGTTGTATGAATTGAAGGGCTTAGCCTGGACACCATAGTATGTTATATATCCGCACTGTCTGCATCTACTGTTTTGTGTGGGCCTTGCCTCCATCACTGGTTATATGCATCAACATCTATGTGCTATCAGTAATGGCATACGTTATTGTATGGTACGCAAATAAAGTTTGTCTGTGTATACATACCTGTGTGTCATGTCATGTCCTTTGAATTGTGAGTGGGTATATGTGCAATGTAAGTATCCCCTTTGTGAGGCTTGTTGCCACACCACACATGTCACAGGTACCAGTTACAGGGCTTGTGGCTGAGGATATACATTGCACCCAGTACGTCCACACTACTTCTACATATGTATGACTACTAATACCCTTTGTCTGTGTATATGCGTATGTACCCATATATCTTATCTATATATATATATATATATATATATATCGATATATACATATATACCTGCACATGATTGTCAGTGTATGGATGTGTGTACATATCTGTACCGTTGTAATGTGTACCCCTTCAACATAGGCCATTGTACCACAGGGAATGTACTATCTGCATGATATGTTACAGATATTGCCCTGACATGTACAGGTGACATGGATTACTGTTGGAGCATTGTAGCTGTGTTGTGGTGGGTCCTGCCGTCAAGTACTGCATGTGCTGGATATTGGATTGTACAGCATATCCGTTAGGGCTGGGGGGGTTACATAGCAGTAATTACCAGGTGTCCCTCATTTGTGCCCCCACCCCCATTAACTGTGCTCATGGTCTGTTATGTAGTACGGAGTGGGTCGGGAGTCCATTCCTATGTGGAAATCATATGCACATGTCTATCTGTATATACCAAAAAAGTACTACACCAGTCAAACCCAACAATTGCCAGTCAATAAATAGATTATGCTCATCAAGCTACAAGTTTCCCACAGTTGTGTGTGTTCATTGTGAGACACAATTAATAGTTGTATTTTTAACATTTTTAAATTTTTATTTTTATTTTACTATGTAATTTTATTACTGAATATTATGAATTACATATCATGCGTAAACAGTTATATAACTGTTTAGTTATTTTATATGTATTTTCATGATTTTAAATGGTTGTTGTGTTATGAGAATCCATGTTAGGATGAGTCATTCAGTATCCATGAATTTAATATTCATGAGATCAAATTGGTGTATCACAGGATTGGATAATTTGAATTAATTAGTACTATTTAAAGGCTGTTAGTTTGAGAAATGGTGTTCTGAAGAAGTCTATGGAGGATAGATGAAAGCGCTTAACCTGATGTACTAATAAACAACAGTTTTGGTATTTTCTGTCTCTTTCCTTGGAACTGGACACTCTTTCACCAGTTATATCGCATCTATGTGCATATACATATATAGATATATATTTATGTATACCTGCATACGTATATATGTGAAACCCCCACATATAGAGGGATAGAACTGGACATTGATATAGCTCTAGCTATGTATATGTATTTATATATATATATATATATATATATATATATATATATATATATATATATATATATATGTATATATACACTAAACATATTAATCTATGTACGATTGCAGTTATATGATTATTTGTGAGTCATACATGCACATATATATATACCTATAGTTGTCTATCTGTCTACATTTACAGATGTGTATCTGTCCATATGTCCATGCATGTTTGGCCTATATGTGTGGCCTGTACCTCATTCACTTGGTAACTGACATGGATGATCTTAGGACTAAGGTCAGTCATTTGTGCCGACACGTATGTGTTTCAGACGTATTGTCTCCTTCAATATATGTGTTCTACTACATATATCTGTGTAACTTGCAACGTTTTAAGTGTATTAGAGCAAGATATGACAGATATCCCTATATGTACCCACATTATGGTGCACTATGTCAGGGATTTATGCATTAAGAGGTTGTGTGGTGTGTTATCCCTACATTTCCTGTGCTGTTGACTGATTCTGCTGGATGATATGTATGTGGAATGAGTGATTATATACATCTGCCATGGTTTACTGGTAAATCACAGTGTGTGATGTGCAGCATCCCGGGTGTGGGCCTTCCACAGGCTGTATATCTTGTTTCAGGGCAGAACACTGGCTGTCAGATACAGAGTGGGTTAGGGACATTTGAGCGGTTGTGCGCGGGTTTGTGCAGAGCTAAGCAATGCTAACCTTGGGTTGCATTTCCTTATACTCAGCTAGCATCTACTTAGCTCAATCTATGTAGGCTATGCTTACCCCCACACAAATACATGTACAACTGTTTATGCATACATACTACTGCTGTTATGCTTACACATGCTTACTAGTGCCTTAGTTGTTATGATACTTCACATGTGCATTTAAGGCAGTTCTCCTGTGCAAATATAAATTTTACTTAGTAGGTTATACAGCACAATGATGTTAACATACGGATATCATATGGAAAATAAGATGTGCTGAAGTGGGACTCAACCCAGGAATGCATGCACGTTAGGCGGATGCTCTAACCACTACACTATTGCTGTGCTGCTTCATTTGCATATATATTACTTGTTATCCTCTTCAGCCTTTTCAGCTGCTTTAACCGTGGCTAAGCGATGGGCAAGCCCACGCACCTACGGTTAGCTGTACTTGGGGTTTTAAACAAAATAAATACAAGGGCTTCTTCGTTTTATTTCAATGTACTGTTGCTGTTGAACAATGGGGACTGTTGGTGGAGATATGCAGACACCCATGAGCAGTTTCACTCATCTACACTTTCTTCTGTTTTGCTTTGCAGGGGCGTGTTTATTCTGAGAGCTCTGCTCTCAGACACGTCCCCTGCATTCGTCCATGCTCAGTGTAGGGTTTGGAGCTCAGGCAGTGCACCGTCATTAATATGCATGGCGCTCTGCCGTCCTCCTCTTAAACTGCCACTTACGTGCAGGACTAGTTTAGTCCTGCACGGCAGATTAGTAAATCCGGGGGATAGTTTTATTTTTACAAATAATGTTCATATTTACCATATGTTTATTTGTTGGAATTTGATGACTAGAAAAAGTGTAGTGAAGGGCAGCTTGTTTCAAGTAGCGGCCTGGGGTGACAAGGTCTACAGTACTTAAAACAATGCAAAGGTATGTTTATCAGCATTATATGGTTCATAGTCAACTGCCCGGTTCAACTGAGCTCCTGTCACTGTTTCTTGAGTATATGTGCCGGCTCTTCAGTTGCTTTTGTTTGTAGTTTGAGATGAATGCCAGTGGGATGACATTGATCATATATATCTGATCAATGCATTCTCAGATCTCACAGGGTCCAATTAAAAAGTGAGACAGGCTTTATACTGTCTGCAAGTGGTCATACTTTCTCAAACATACAGCAGTCTTATGATATTAGTTATGGATTAGGGCGCAACGTAGATTTTCCGCTGTAAAAACAGAATTGATTTTTGACAAAACTCACATTTGATTACATTTTTCATGAACTCAAGTTGCTGTGATCTATGACTGTCAGTGATTAAGACTGTGAAATCCAAGCTGTTTTTGCACAGCTTTTGTGGCGAGAACCTGGGCAAAACAGAGAGGAACAGTACAGTGTAGTCATCGTAGTACAATCATGTTTCAGTAAAGTGTGGTTTACATAACATCTATGCTAAATGAGTCAAGATTTCAAAAAAGTCATGCATATTGTGTACATACCGATGCATATTTACCTATCAAAAAGTCTGTTTTTATACAAAGCTATTGCTGAGTTCATTATAATAATGAATTAGAAAGCACAAGCAGTTTTGCATCTGATATATAGTAATAACATTAGTTCATTACTGCAAGTACAATTTTTTTTGCATTTATTTAAATTTGGAGAATACTGGTATACAGTATTGTTAAATAACCGTAATATATAATATAGATGAAGAATAGTTTGCATTTAAGGCTTTCAGGCTAGACTTTTCATGTATTAACATATTTTATTAATTGTAAAAGGAAGGTCAAGGCTAGAGAAAAAGCTGAATTTGCTTGCCTGCCTCTCAGAAGTGTTGGGAGTTGTATGTTTCATCATTGTGGCAATAAAGCATTCAATCTACCATGTCCATGGAAAGTGTTGCATTTATATAAAGGGTTACCATTCCATCAAATGCTTAGTAGTATGCAGCGCACAATGGGTAATAACCAGTATGTCTGCAGTGCACCTGGCAGCTCACAGTTCAAATTATCTGTATTAGTTCCTAGTACGTAGTAGGTAAGTAAAGGCATACCAGTGCACATCCAAAGCCATGTACATAACAGGTGCAGAACACTACCCCCCTCAATTTCTCCTGCCCAGTACTCTCATGTGGTGCAAGGGATGTAGGGTATCCATTAGAGTCCTGACTGATATAACCCACACACAAATTGCAAGGCATGGCTGAATATGAGTACATTCTCCATGCATGCACAAAAAATTGTGATTGAACTTAGAGTTTAGCTCTCTGAAGTCATGTGTCGGCTGCCTAGATATATCTGGTAGCACTAGATTGTGTCCACTGCATTCTGCCATATATTCATGTCATGTTGTGTGCTGCACATTATGATTTAGTGCTGGCAGTCCACACAAAATTCTCTGTACTCTTCAGTAATGCAACAATTGTACTTGCAGTAATCATGCATTCCTCAGAAGTGAGACAGGTGCAAGCACACCAAAAACAGCTACACCACAACCTTTCAGATGGTGGCATGCATAGCATATGAAAGTGCAGACAAACTGGCAGCATTTAGTCCACCTGTGTGACATGCACACAGTGGTAGTGCAGTGTTGCAAAGCACAAAATAATGCATGAATTATCTAACATTATGCTGGACAGTGCATGAGTGTGTCGCACTTTGCATCAGACATATTCACTTGCACCACACAAGCAGAAGTGTGGCATGGGTCACAGTCTTTATTATTTGCACAGGTGCCTGAGACACAAGGACACATGGCAGGCTACATTAATGGTGATGGGGACCCAAAGGTCAACATAGGCAGAGATGGGGTCATTCATAGGGGTGGTATCTGATTTGGGTATGATCTGTTCAGTGGTGTGGGTTTGGGTAGCACTACAGTACCATGCAGTGACTGTGAGGGTGGTTCTGAGAAAGACACTATAAAAACATTCAGCATGGGTCCAGCATCGTAAAGAATGTGCAGACCCAGATTCCTCCTGAAGACAGATGGAGCAGAACCAAAAGAATAGGGTCTGTATGGTGCTTGCATACAAAGTGGCCCAACCAAAGTCAGCCTGCATCATATGAGACTACCACATATGCAGATTGTGTACCTTGTCGTGGTCATCTTATGCATCTACCACAGGTTCACACAAACGTAAGGCCATGGCCCATATTGGGATGCAGGGCACTGTTGGTGGAATTGGCTAACAATCTGTGGGAGGTGGCCATTGTAGTGACGTGGCCTACCATGGAGCAAACAAGGCCAATATTAGCATCATAAATGACCTCCACTCTCTCTCTCTCTCAAAGACCTCACTCAAAATCAGCCTTTTCAATTCTACATTTGCAGCAGAGGATTGTGCCTAAATTAGCACTGCATTTAGTAAAGGTTGTTCATGTTTGCAACAGGTATGTCTCTATTTTATAAAATCTAACAGATTATGGTCTATTCCAGATTGGCTGCAGTGGGTGATTATATGTCTGTTGCATGTGCTATTGGTGGCAGTTGTTCTGTTGTAGCACTTGACACAGGGCCATGAAGCTGGGGTATGGTGAGCACCATTTCATGCATTTTCATTATTGTATTTAGGTGCTTTTAGTGTAACTGTGTCTGCTTCACTGTAAAAAACAGCTTTGATTGTTGCTGCCTCTACTCTTTTGTAAATAACTGCAGTGCTGTAGACTGCTATCTTACATCATGTGAACCTGACTACATTTTGATGCTTTGCTCATGGCTATGCTGGTGTAGTAGTTGTATTGCACTGTGGAATCACTTAAGGCTTTTATCTGCTTGTACATGTGTGGGACTGTATTCTTACACTGTCATTTACATTTCAGTATATCCATATATGTTATGAGATGGCTTTGCATTATCTCTTGTCTTTCATCTCAAGCAAAACACATGAAGAATGCTGCTAATTGCCACAGGTGACATCATAAACATTAGGTACAGTAGGATTTGTGGTGTCTGTGGTCCCTTCCTACATTATATCTTTTGTGCCATCTCTGGTTCCTTATCACTAATATCAGTTTTCCCTGTATGTTTCTGTGGTCCACTTGCAATGCAGGTGCATCAGATGCAGCCTGCTGCTACACCAATCAAGGCTGTAGCTGAGGCTGGGGAGTGTCTCATGTTGGAGAGCTCTGACCCATCCCAGACAAGCAGCCCATCCCACTGGTCTTGTCTGTACCAGGGCTGGTGCATGTATGGAGGCTGCATTTGACTGAGTGATGACATGCTGGGTCACCATTCAGCAACCCTTCCTGCAACAATTAACAGTCTTAATGGACTGGTAAGATGATGCTATGAGGCCACAGGGGTGGGTATGACTGTTCCCAGACCCAGATCTACTACTGGGTCCCAGTAATATATTCCTGGTCTGCCAGTGGCTGGCAGCCTGTTCTCCAAAGTTTTGTCCTTTTGTGTCCATGTCCTCCAGTTTGTCTGTATTAATGTGTGTCTGTTTGCTCCCATCGCCCAATGTTCTATCTGTTCTCCCCCATTGTGCCTTCCAAGTTCCAACCTTCCTGTCTTTACTTCTGTTTATATGTAACATAGATAGAGAGATATAAGATATGTATATAATGTATGCTTTACTCCGAGAGAAACATGCTACTTCAGACACCTTTTCCATGCAGTGTTCCAGCTATGGTCCTCTGCTTGTTATGCTCTTTGTCTTGCTTTCCTGTACTCACCATGCCACCCATTTAAAGGAACTAGTAAGGAGTCTAGTTTGTTGGACATCCTTTCATGTTCTTAACACCTCTCTAGTGGTTTTACTTCAGTGTACACACTCTAACATGGCTGTTTACCACTACTGTGCTGTTTGCCAGTGTGGTGTTAGCTCTGCATTATATTAATTCATTGGGCTATGAGTTTTGACCAGTAGGACTGGAATTTTCAGCATTTTTGTTGGGGTTTCAGGATATTTATTTATTTTTATTATTTTAGTCTCTGGCAATCCCATTTCATGTTTTGCTATTAATAAAATGTCACAGTTTGCAGAAGAAAGTATAGGAAACATTGTGGAGTGTTGCCCCAAAGACAGGACGTGGTAACCCATGAGTTTTAGGAGGGATGGTTACTGAATTCTTAGGGAACAACAAATTTATGCTGCCCTTAAATCATTGACTGTAGGTAAAGCATGACGGATTGATGGCATTTTATGCTGGATTTTTATTAAACTTTACTGCAGAACTGATATCAAGACTGAACCTATTTTATGATGCTGTAATGGGCAAAGGGAAATGTCCACAGAAGTACATGTTGGAGATGGTTGTAATGTTACCAAAGCCACACAAAGATAGTACAACGGTGGCCAACTACAGACCGATTTTGTTGCTCCAAACAGAAATATAAATATTTGCTAAGATATAAGCAGCCAGACTAGCAAAGTTACTCCCTAATATTGCCCCAAGTAATCATCAAGGGTTTATAAAAGGAAAAAATGGTAGCAAAGGCATGATTGGAGTATGGATGAATGGACAGCAGTATGCTGCACATTGTAATTTACCTTGGGTTACAGTATAAGTCATCTATAATAATACATTTGACTCAGTTAATTGGTCCTTCGTATGGATATTAATGGAGAATATGGGTTTTCCTGTGAAATATAATATATAATGCTTGAAAAGTGCTCTACTGTAGTCTGAGGGCTACAGTCTCTTCTGGACCATTGCTATTGGCAAGTTTTTGTATTTACAGTGGCACTATATAAGGGTGCCCATTGTCCCACTTGCTGTTTGTATTGGTGACAAATACTTAGGAAATGTACTCCAGGAAGTAAGGTGTAAATTTTCTGGAGGAAAGCTTCATGCAGCTTATTAGTTTGCAGATTACGACATAGAATGGTTAGGTAAGCCCAGAAAAAGCTGTACCAATGTTCTTATGGGTCTTGGATTTATTTGGGGAGGTCTTGGAGCAGATAATTAATAAATCTAAAACACAGATACTTCCTTTAACAGCAAAAGGATATAACACATGGTGTCAGGCTGATAACTTTCCATTGTAGGTAGTGAAAGAAGCTGCTTATTTAAATCTGTCAGTTCATAAAGAGAATATGGTAGAGATGAATTTACTTTGGGTGTTGAGATCCACAAACAAGATGACCACAAAATGGAATAAGAGCTTTCTTCATTTTTTTAACTAGGGTTGAAATAGTGGTGATTTTGTAAAAAGTGCTGTTTGTGGTTTGGCATCTTTTGCATGACACATTCAGTAAGGTATCGGGGGAAATACAAATAGTGGTTGGATCATTTCTCTGGAAAAATGGAGTAACTGGGATAAGCAGAAGAAAGTCAGGTTAATACATTTATAAGGGTTAGGAAACCAGACAAACCAGTGTGGCAGAAACTGGAATTGAATATACTTTATAGTAAGAACTGCAATAAACAGGTACACGTTGTAATTCAAAATATGGGACCTTGGGGGGGGGGTTAGATTTCTGGGTTGAAGGACTCTTCAAACAGATTTCTTCATGTCCTGCTCTTAGACTACAGACTTCCTATACTTACTATAAATTATAAGCGTCTCCTTTGGGAAGATTGGGTGGGAGAAGAAACTATGACCATCAGATTACAAGATTCTAACACTCAAGGGTTAATAGCTTTTAGCAATAATTTGCCTAACAAAATAGGTACAGAAAAGGTGAGATGGTGGCATTATCTGCAGTTGCAATCTGTGGTTACTAAGGCACTGAGAACACCTTCAGAAGCAGAGAGAGAAAGAGAGGAAAGGTATGTGGTAAACTGGCCTTCTTGGGGAGAGCAAAAGTGAAGACGACAGAAGTGATGTCTACTGGACAAAGTTACCAGTCTATTTTTGGGGACTAGTTCAGCACACTGGACTAGGTTAAAAAGTTCTTTGCAAGCGATAATAGGGAAACTAATCAAGAAGGAGGAATGGGACAAAGCGATGGGAGGAATCTGAAAGAAAGAAAGAAATTCCCGAACTGACTGTTTCCTTTTATTAAGTCAAACTGTGGCTGGTAAAGAATGCCAAAGGTGCTGCACAAGAGGGAGTGGAGTAAGGATTGTCCGTGATGGTGTTGTGGATACCCAGAAGTGGATTTTATTCATATGGTTTGGTTTTGCCCAGTTTTTGGTCAGATATGGAGTTCTGCTATACAAGCCATTATTAACACAACAACATTTTCATTTACACATATAGAAGATGGTGAATTTTTTTTTTATTAAGAATTCTTCCTACACACTTGAAATTATGTGGGGAGGTATATTGCCAGTCTAGGCACATGGTTGTAACTGTGTTATCAATTAAGTACAAAAGTTGGAAGAGTGACTTGAGTACATGGTCTCGTCAAATGCATAAACTAAGTAATACTCTTAAAAGATGGAGTTGTCAAAAGACAGACATGGAAGTCTGGCAAGAGTTTCGGTCCATTTTTTTATACTGTATATACAATGGGAGTGACTTAAGGATGGAATATTTATTAAACACCGTTTAATAATGCAGAATTTATGGGGGTGGGGACTGATTTCTGTTCTCAATTTTTAAATGTTCAAGAGTGGAGCATTGCTATTTGTTATCTTTTTATTGTTTATATTTTGGATATTTGATATGAAAGGTAAAGTTATTGCATATTAAAAAAATGCTGTCATTTTAAATATTCTTGAAAGCAGTGCAGACATAAAGCCTTTTGTAGCTATAGTAAAATTATATTCAGAATGTGACATTAGAATTTGACAGCATCCAACATTTTAAAATATGTGAGTATCAGTTCATTTCAGGGATAAAAAACATAATAAAATCAAGATACAGCTGTTCCATTGCCTTAGAATCTAAAAGCACAATCTAAATTTATTTTCTTGGCAGTCAGATCTGTATAATTATCTGAATTATTCATACAATTATCTAATTTCTGAAAACCCTGCAATTTCTAGACTGGAAGGAAAAAGTAACCAGAACCAGGTGTAGAAGACTGTGTGCATAGTCTGTCTCATGAATTTGGTGTAAAACCTGAATATTGCAGCAGTAATGGAATAAATGTGAGCACTTATCTTGTACTGTTTATGTGATAAAGGTGTAGCCTTGCCTATTTTTCAGCACTACATATATTTTTTAATCTTGTTTCCTACTCATCAAGAGTTTCCCTGCTTTTCCTTATCCTGATGTTTATTCTTGGGTGTCGGTCATTGTATTGTGGAAATGCTCACTGAGTAAAGACCCCCTATGGTGCTTCAGCACTGATTGTTTGTTGTCTGTCTCCATCTTTAACACACACAAACTCAAATGTTTAAATTTGCCAGGACTGAGATTAGAACCCATACCTAACTAGATGTTCTTCATCTCACATTGCTGCAGTCCTTACATATGGGTAGTCCGCTGTCCTCGGTCAAGGCGCTTAAAACTGACATCAGGACGTCAGGGTACAAAAGCCATGACCGGCGTCATTTCCTCAGTCTTTTGCCGCATGGTCCGATGCAGAAGCAGCGTCTGAAATTTTTCAATTTGGAGTTTCAGACCGAATCCAAGTTGGCACTGGAATATTTTGGTTTTTCTTGCCTCAGTGTTTTACCGGATGTCAGAAAAAGTGAATAACTGTATTTCTTGTGGGAAACAGATGGGATTATCATTCTTTGTGTATTCCTTGTTTGGGGCCTGAGCTGTGCTAGGTTCAATAGGTTGGATTGTGCTAGGCTGGTCTTTGGGAAGCGTGCAATTATAATATGCCAAAGACAAAGCAGTTAAACCCAGGCAGATGACTGGGTTCTTTAGAGCTTCAGTGGAACCCGGTGGTTCCACCGGAACAGGGGGAGACTTTGCTTTTGCAGGAGGTGGTCTCTCAGGAGGCAGGTCAGGCTGAATCAAGTTACTGTACTCCCTCCCTTCCTAGGGTGGTTAGGCCTTCTCCTTCTGTTTCCAAGGCTTCTCCCAGAGGCAGGCCAGTTTTAGCTTCTGTTGGTGTCACTCCTAGTTCAGCAGGGTCTGTGCCTAAGAAGCACATGCTTAAAATGGCAGAAGATTTGATTACTCTGATTAGAGGTTCTTTGCCTCCTGATAAGAGGCCTAGGGTGGAGCCAGAGTTGGGAAGTTTTGAGCAGGCTTGGATGTTTCAGAGTCTTCAGCTGAAGACTTGCAGGAGTACTCTCCTTATTCTGATTCTGATGCAGATGATTCCACTCCTTCTGCTTCTCCTCCAGAGGATTTTTCTTTTTCAGAGACTCTTCATTCTATGAGGGAACATTTTAAGTGGGAAGGTCAGGACTTCTCTGATTCTCGGAAAAGGCTTAGGGAATTTTTGCTGTTACCCCAGCATAGGCCCTTGGCTATACGCCCTGTTCTGGATGTTGTGGAAGATGTGTTTGCAGAGGCTTCACTTAATCCTGATTCTCTGCCTCCTGCTCCTGTTAAACCGGATAGGTATTACAGGGTGCCTGAGGCTCATAAATATCTTTATAAGAGTCCTAGGGCGGACCCAGAAACTATTAGTCAGGGACCTAAGGGTGTCAAGGCCTCTGTTGTAAAAAATCCGGTTCCTCTAGATAAAGAAGCCAGTGCTTTGGATAGATGGGGAAAGAAGGTCTATACATCTTCTACCTTAGCTATGAGGGCTTTGAATTGCCAGTTTCATATGTTGAAATATCAAAACTTTCTTAATTTTCCACAAGGATAGGGTGTCTTTGCGTACTAACCCTTCTTTTATGCCTAAAGTGGTTTCTAGTGTGGCTTTAAACCAAACTATTCATTTGCCTACCTTTTATGCAAACCCCCAAAATAAAGGGGAAAGGATTTTGCACACTTTGGATATACACAGACAGTTGCGATATTATTTGAGCAGAACTAAAGGGTTCAGGCAGTCTCAGCAGTTGTTTGTTTCTTTTGCTTTGGGTTCTCAGGGCAAACCTGTTTCAAAACAAACTATTTCTAAGTGGATTGGTTTTTGTATTGCTTTCTGTTATTCCCATCATGGTAAGGAGATTCCAGCTGGGATTAGGCCTCATTCCACTAGGGCTACTGCCACTTCTACAGCTTTTTAAAGGGGGGTGGCTACTAAAGATATTTTGGAAGCAGCTACTTGGAGTTCTGTGCATACTTTCTCTAAGCATTACCACCTTCCACTTTACTCTAAATCTAGGGCTGGATTTGCCACTGCAATTTTACAGGGCATTTTGGCAGCTCCTAATGCTTTATAGTTTTGCCATCCTCCCTTACCTCTGCTTTGGGATTCTACCCATATGTAAGGACTGCAGCAATGTGAGATGAAGAACATAGTACAGTTTTGTACCTACCATAAATGTAGATGTTCAAGATCCACATTGCTGCCTCCTTCCCCTCTGTTGTTGAAGGTGGTGGTGTGGTTTGTGTTGTACATATTGTAAATATGGTTAGTGCACGGGTGGTTGGTTAGTTTTTGCTGTTTTTTTGGCTTTGGCCTTTCTTGTTAGGGCCTTCTGACATCTGGGGCAAGAAAAGACTGAGGAAATGACGTCGGTCATGCGCTTTTGTACCCTGACGTCCTGATATCAGTTTTAAGCGCCTTGACCGACGTCAGCCTAATACTTTGGTATTCGGGCCGACCGAGGACAGCGGACTACCCATATGTAAGGACTGCAGCAATGTGGATCTTCGAACATCTACATTTATGGTAGGTACAAAACTGTACTTTATTTATACTATAGTGTTACACGTTATCACATGTGCCACAGAGCTCATGTCATAGTTTACTTGAACTGTGAGTAACCATTTGTTTATTTATTTATTTATTTATTTACTGAGCTCTGTTTACCAGGAAAGTTGACTGGGTCACAAGAGACCATTTTCAGTGGAGGACTGAGGGGAAAAGCTCTACTTAACAGAAAAAAATACAAAAAAATTCAAACACGTTACATAAGAAACAGTTGACAATTATGCATTTCTAAAATAATCAACAATATTGTAAGGCACAGAGATGTACTAAAATTTGTCAGAAAGAGAACAAGGAGAAAAAGCAAAGTAAAACACTATATTTAGTTCTGGAGAGCATCCTTTTGGAAATTCACAGTAGTAATTTGTAAAAGTCATGTGTGTGACACCCGTGCCCTGGCCCAGCAATCAAGAAGCCTCAATCCTCACCACTAACACCAGAGAGGGCATATCAGATATGAGGAAAGGATAACAAATACACACAGTAAAGTGCAATTTCCCTTAAGGGTACACAGAGATCACAGTCAGTCCAGGGATGGTTGCTCCCTTGCTCTCCAGGTCCCCAATAAGACTCCCCACTGAAACAGCTATAGGGTCCAGATCTCAGCCTAGTGGGCAAGCTAAAACCTCTAGCACCCTCTCTGCCCAACCAGTGCTTCGTGTCTCTGCCCACGTAGCTGGCACACACACACACACTTTGAGATAAGAATTTATAGAACTACACAGACACTCCTGGGGAAGGCTGGCACAGTTTCTCCAGCTGTGCCCCTTTCTCCTAGACTATATGGTAGTTCCACTTGCCACTACCCACTAATACTTATCAGCTACTCAAAGGCCCTTAAAAGGGTGTCCAATTATTACTGTGCAATATTATTATCCAGTTGGTAGTATAGCCCAGGGCTAAAGCTATTGAAGTGTCTTTGTATAATGTTACCAAAGGCATGCAAGTACTCTAAAGAGCTTAAATTATCTCTACAAAACCAGCCACAGTTAAAAGGTTTCAAAATATTTAACAATAAATAATAAAAGCACAGCCAAGTCAAGAGTTCAGAGATCACACACAAATACTTAAAATAAATCAGTAGTGCAGTTCTGACATCATAGAAAAACTCTTAGCCTAATCTTTCTAGTTTCTAGCTATTTCTAAAAGACAACACAAGTCTAAGATAACTTACATATGACAACAGACAGTGCTGTAAGTTGGATGGTCAAGACAGAAATGCATATTGCCTTCTGATTCTCTCTGTTTAAATTGCTATTTTCAGTCCTGATTCCCATTACATCATTTCACACTTTCCTGGGGTTCCCAGGCTGACAGATACTGCATTCTTGTTATCTTGCACCTGCAGGAAACTACATCAATAAAAGACATTCCATATGTAAACTCTAGTAATTATTCCCTAAGTTAAAACAATAGGCAGGATGCTTCACTCCAGACTCATCGACTCCAAATTCTAAATTCAAAGGGACACACACAAAATAATTTAAACTTCAAAAGACAGGCAAGAAATGCTTGACTTAGCTTTCTTTACAGCAGAGGGCAATGTTACTACATTGTTTTAAGTTCAACATTTCACAGCATATTCTTTCATTTAAGAAAACAAGCCTACATTTCAACATTTCACAATATTTTCTTTCAATTAAAAAAATAAGTCTGTAGTTCAGTATTCATATTTACAAATGATAGAATTATCTGCACAATGCTATCTGGCTAGGCTGGCAGCCTTCACAATGTGTTTAGTTCAATTGTAAATATAAAGGGGTAGAGAGATTAAGATAGATTGGTATAAATGGGGAGGAAGTGATAGGAAAAGGTTATGTAAAGTGGTAGAGAGAGTAGGATAGCTAGATGAAGATGAGGAAGTGGAGATGGTAGAATCTGTACAGACAGTGTTGGAGAAAAGCAGACAACATTTATGTTCAATCTGGGGTATAGCATGAGCAGAGCCATGTGTTTGGTAGGTGGCCTTTCAGAAAATGCTTGAAAGAAGGATAGTAGGTTACAGTTCTAATAGCCTCTGGAATAGAACTCCATTTTTTTGGCAACAATGTAGCAGTAAACACAGTTTCCAATTGCTTTTTGAGGTTTATAGATGGTGAGAAGTTGTTTATCATCAGAAGAAAAGGGTCTGTTTGGGTAATAGAAAAGAAGAAGAGAGTTTAGGGCAGGACAGGCGTGGGATTTATAAATGATGTTGTTGGCAGTAGCTAGTTGTACGAAGTCCAGGTGCTGAGGTAGTTCAAGCCAGTTCAAACTTTTAAGGGCCCTGCAGTGATGTGTAAAATAATGTTTATTGGCAGCAAATTTAGCAGCTTTGTTGTACCATATATGAAGTTTAGTTTTAACAGATACCTGCACGTTAGTAGGAATAGGGGCACTATATAAGAGTGAAGAAAGGAGTAAGTTGTTGCTACGGTGGCTTTAGCAGAGTTAGTAAGAAATTTATGTTTATACCAAGTTTCTGTTTTTATTACTATCATTTTGAATGTGGAGTTTAAATCCGAGTCTGTCATCACCTGCTATACCAAGCAGTTTTGTATGGGATACACTTCTATTGCTGTATTAAGTGAGAAGATTTTGAAGCTGAATTTGTTCTTCAGGTGTGCTTTGGGGAGGAATAGGAGTATTTCTTTTGGGGGGGTTGAGTAGTACTCGGGCATTATAAAGTCAGTTTTCAACAGAAGTAAAGGTTTTTATGTGATTTCAAGAAGATACTCCAGAGTGTCAGATGAGTATAGTATATCAGTGTTGAATCATCAGCACACTGTATAACTGATGCTTGCCTAGTAGAGGTATAGAGGTCATTAATGAAAATGTTAAAGAAGTGAACCAAGAATTGAACCTTTGGGTACACCTGTGGTAATGGGGAGGTAAGGAAAAAAGTAAATTGCCATGTAACTGTTTGCTGTCTGTCAAATAGGTACCTTTTAATCCACTGAAGTGAAGGAGAGGATAGGCAGAAATGGTGCAGTTGCTGAAGGAGTTTGCTATGTACATGGTATCAAAGACTTTGGACAGATCCAGAAATATTATATTATCTGAAAAGGACACTAGTGCAGTATTTGTACTATGGCCAGGGTGGAATCTGTGTTGAGTACTGATTAAGAGCTGTTTTAAGAGGAGATGGCGAAGAGGTTTGTATAGATAAATTTCTCTAGAATTTTTGAGAGGGGAGAGAATTCCACTAGGACAAAAGTTAGAGACTTCTGTAGAGTTTCCTTCCTTGTGCAGCGGGAATGACATATGATCTTTACCAAATGGCTGTTATTTAAGATTCCTGTAAGAATTATCTGTTGATTAACCCAGCTACTGGGAAAGATATGACTTCTGTCATCTTGTGGTGGAGGTTGTCAGTAGCTGTGGAGCAAGGTTTACGTTTAAGTAGCAGTTTTTCTATAGTAGGTATTATTACAGGTTTAAAGGTAAAGTTGTGTTTGGATTCATATTTTTCAGAGGTTAGTGTGGCAGTGGAGGGGTCAGTTGGTAATATGTTATAGGTTTGTGTAGAGGAGGGTGACATGCTGTTGATGAGGGCAGCAATGGGGAGATGGTGTGAGGGGGGTGCAGATCTTGTTTTAGCCAAGACTGAGTATTGCATGAATTGAGCACCAGAATTTTTGTGGATCATTTTTGTAGTAGGTCGTAGTATTGCTTCTTGTCTTTGTATACTTGTTTTATTGCATGATTACAAAATTCCCTGTATAGCTGAAAGTTTTTTTTTTTTTTTTGATTAGGCCCACTCCTTTCAAGCCATGTCTCTGGCATGGATAATGTTTTTGATGAGGGTGGATTGCCAGGAGGAGTGTTTTACTTTTACTCTTTTTATACGTAGAGGGGCAAAGTTATTTAGGGTGTTTAAAAAAAGGTATCGAAAGTTGTAATTGCATCATCTAATGAGAGTATTCTCAAACAAAAAGCAAAACGCTGATAATCCACACGCTGACTGTAATTTTTCACCCAAAGGAATGCAGCTCAACCACAAAGTGCAAATAGCTATTTGCACTTTGTGGTTGAGCTGCATTCCTTTGGGTGAAAAATTACAGTCAGCGTGTGGATTATCAGCGTTTTGCTTTTTGTTTGAGAATACTTTTGTTGAACTTTACGCTGATTTACTTTTGTTACGGAATCATCTAATGAGAGAGTTTTAATATAGACTAGTTGAAGAACCTTAGTATACTGTTAAATAAAATCTTTGTTAAATTTGTCGAGATTCCTGGTTGGTTTAACTTGGTAGGAATTGGGGTGATGAGTGGTAAGTCTGTGTGTGTGCGCATGCAGGGAGATGGTCACTTAGGGAGTTAGAATAGGTTCCATTGATAGTATATTTACTAGGGTCAAGACTGAAATCCAATCAAGAATTGTGGCCATTTTACTTTTGCTGTGTCTAGTAGGTGCTGTGATTAGTTGAGTCAGACCAAATAGATTCATGCAGGATTAGGGACTGTCAGAGGTTACATTTTGCCAGCTACCATATAGCTGTTTCACCATATGGAGATTCCCAAAAGCATGCCCGTGGCACTTTTTTCCCAAAGCTATAATGCACTATAAGTAGTAGAAATTGTAAATCAAAATTCTCCTCACCTTTAAATGAGAAGTGCAGTGCAAAACAATTGTACTCCTTGATAATAAAGGCATCTGCATTTGCTTCATTTCAAAAAGCAGACATTTCTTGGTTTGTCAGTGAAGGTTATGTTTATTTATTTATTTATTATTATTATTTTGTAACAACACCTTGTCAGTCTATATACTGAGGGAAAAGAAAGGTAAGGTAGCAGGCTGATAATTTTGCGTTAGAACAATATATTTAGACTATAACATATGCAAGATGTTACATTCATTTTGTCTAGGTGAGCATTTTATTTTCTGCATATTTGATGAGAAAGTATCCTAATAGAACCAGAGGAACCACTTCTTCATATATTCTTATCCATATAAATGTATATTTTCAAGATACTGGTATAACAATGTGAAATTAATGTGTGCATTCCCTTGACAAACAGCCCACTCAGTGACTGAAATGGGTTATTATTTTTGTTAGCCATCCATTCCAATAAATAAGCAAAGAATAATATAGAAGGCTTGAGAACTGTGAGTGACCAAGATGGACTTTGATTGCATACTTCAATACAGAGATAGTGTTTCCATTTATGGAAAATCTGGCCTTAGATTTAGAAAATGCTTTAGCCCAGAAATTGTGTTTTGACTGCAGTTTCATGGCCAATAAGTATTTCCTTCGTTTTTAAAAATGCTATCTTCTATACTGTTTATGTACAAGACATGATAGGCATAGCATTTAGCTGCTGCTGCTTTAAAATCAAAATAAAGTCTGCCATATATTTCTGCATGCAGATCTGAAGCACTGACAAAGAGAAAGAAAAATCAATCAAGAAATCACTGCATAACATTCTTTTGCTTGTATGTCATGAGATAAATCCCTTTGCTGTAGTTCTAGTGATTTAGGTTTGATTAACATTCCTGGCACCAGAAGAGCCAGCTGGAACTGGGAGGAGTGAGAGAACAAATACCAGCACAACTGTCCATGAGGGTGTTAAGCCCTGCTGCCCACCTAGCAGAATAATAGACCAACAGACTAGTTCTACAACCTGCCAAGCTGTAAGGTGTTCAGTCTGTGTCTGGGAATCATTTGTTGAAGCAGATGCCAGTTGCTGGTACTGCAGACCCTACATTTGCAGTTTAATAAGTGATCACCAGGGGAAGTGAGTTATGCTAAAAACAGAATTCCCATTGTATGCCAAAGATAATGCTACACTTGGACTGTTTCAAAGTTTCTTTTCTGACCTGCACTATCTTGTCCTTTATGGCAACTGTGGCCAAGTGTAAGCAGCTGGTCACAGGTGAAGGGAAGATGGCTTCAGCAACTATGTGATGCTCTGTATACTGCTGAGTTCAAAAATACATAAAGATGTTGATAAACATAGAATTATATATCTTTTTTATTCATTATAAGATTTTATGTGGTAGAAAAGAATGAATTATCTTATACAGGGAAAAATAGTGTCTGTTTCTCTGTTTTATTTTATGTAGCATTTTGCGGCTGGTGCATTCCTTATTGTAGTAACCACATAGAAACATTCTCAAATGCTTTCATATTAGAACATTTCTGTATACATTATGGCAGACACCCAAAAAGTAAATGTGCGGGGGAAGGTGAAAAGTTTAAAAGGACTACAGTCTAATGATGAAATCACTTGCATACTTGTGGGAATTTACAGGAAAATACTCAACCATACATAATCAGTTCCAGTTTGTCATTTCAGAGTAACTTTTATCCATTTCCTTAGTGTAGACTTTCTAGGCAGTCTTCACAAAACTATTGTGGCCAGCAACATTGAGCAATACATGCACAACATGACAAGTAGCTTTTGATAATTTTGCCTGAATGCTGTACTTGGTCATGGATAAAGGAAATCTTAATTCTGCTGATGTTTTAAGTAATCTCAAGTCGTCATACATGATGGTGGAGTCCACATTTTACCTTGAGATTGCAGAGAGGTGGAAATGAATTTAACAGCCACCAGTTCACACATGCCCAGTTTCTAATGGCACAAGAGAAATGTTTGACATGTTGTAGCACAGTGGTCAAGGGTTCAGTTACTAAGGTGGAGACATTGGTTGGACTCCTACCAGCTTGCATTTGAATACTCACACCTTGACCAAATCTTTCAAAAAAATTATACTCACAGGCCTCTAATGAAAAAAAAAACAATGAATAGCCATGTTTTTTGTTTGTTTCATTAATTTGTTAGTCAGGAAAGTGAACTTGTCATCTTGGACCCTTTGCTGCCATAACCCCGCTGTCAGTCGCAAGAGTGCATGCAATATAGATTGACTCTTTAGAGAAGACAGTCATTTAGCATCTTTGTAGGAGATGGGAGGAAACCAGAGTAAAACCAAGACATGAGGAGAACATGCAAATTCCACACAGGCAATGACTCTACCAAATCACCTACACACTCAAGTCATTAGAACACAAGTACCAGTATGACTCTGTCATAGTCCATGTTAGTGTAAATGACCTGAGATGTACCTCCCTGGACTATATGAAGAGAGAAATTATGGAGCTGTCAGATAATGTGACATTGTTCAATCTCACCGGTTGTTCTTACACACGGGTTCGGAGCCGATCCTCAGCTCCGAGTTGGCCGCATCACAAGCTCTGCATCTAAGAGAAGCTCGAGACTCAGTATGTATCCCATGATCCTCCATGCTATACCTCAGATCTAGTTTGCCGCTGCAGCTGATCGCATCGAGAGAGCTCAGGCCAGTAAAAAATTTCTATTTTTTTTCAATAATTTAGTTCTATAATCTTTTCTCTTTATATATATTTAACCAGGTTTAGTGTGTGTGTGCATATTTAAATAGGGTTTGTTACCTTTAGAGACTTTATTTAGATATTCTTAGGGCTTAGGCCTGAAAATTTCCTGTCAGGGCTCTGGCAGTTAGTTGTCTTCTAGAACTTTTGTAAACTTATTTCATAGTATTTGACATATTATCGTGTGCTGTTTTTTCATATTCACTTATTATCTTTAGATATATTTCATAGTTAATTTAGGACTATTCTACTCATAGTAACCTAGGTATAGTGTTGTTAGCATAATTCTTTCCGTGCTTGACAAGTGTTTTATGGCTGATATGTCTGAAAAGGCTAAATCCGGATTTAAAAGGTGCCAGTGTGGACAAAAGATGTCCATCACCGACAATCATGCTTCCTGCGTCTACTGTCTTGGCCCTCTCCACCTGCAGGAGGATTGTTCTATTTGCCACACCTTCAGTGGAAGGGTCATGATGGAGAGGCGCAGGAAGCTGATAGACAGAGGCTTAATCAAGCCAGACTTTTTGGAAGCCTTGGAGAAGGCTGACCAAACTTCTAGGCCTTCGAAGGGGTCGAAGACGTCCAAGGTGTCGGAGCCCAGGTCCTCGGCTCCGAGCACCTCTTCCAAAGTTCGCCGGCTCCACAGACCTCGGGGCCGGGTATCGAACAGTTACCTTTGATCGAGCCCCAGGTCTTGGAACCGGTGTCGGAGCTGCCTCCACCGTCAATTCTTTGATCTATGCCATCTTCGGCCCCTTCGATCCGTTCTCCTAGGCCTTTATCCGAAACTGACGTGGACCTTGTGGTATAGAAGCTTATGGAGAACACGGCTCTCTCCAAGCTAATTGCAGTTTCGTCCCAATTGGTGTCGAAACTGGAAGCCCTCCCTGTGTCTCAAACAGATCCTCCTCCGAGACCTATCCAGTCTTCGGAGCCGGAAGAAGATGAACTGATGATAGTGGAACCCTCGGTGCCGAAGCCTTCCACTGTGCGATTGGCACCGCTGACCTTGATGCCTTCGGAGCCTATCGAGGAGTCGCGGAGCCGACGGTCTCTCCTTGGTTCCGGGGTCGAGAGCTGTACCGAGTTTTCGGTCCTGACTCTCCCCCTCGGGGCCTCGGCGCAGATCAGTTTGGTTCCATCTTCTGGGTCGGACCCCCTGGTCCCAGTGTCGGGGAGGCTTCACGGTTCTTCGGTTCTGGAGGATTCCTTGGCCCGGGGGTCGGGGGATTTCGATCTTATGAGGAAGGTTTTGTCTGAGAAGACATCTATGTCATCCGAGTCATCTTCTCCTTACCCTAAAGGCCGGGTTCTACTTCTGTACCCACGATCCCTCCCAAGCGTAGAGTCCCAACACCTCAGCTAGCCCCAGAGGGTGTCCCCTGTTCCTCAAAGGCTTCGCCAGATGGCCCCCTCTGATGAGGTTCCGAGGAAAAGATTGTGCAAGAGGAGGCACATTGATTCCCCACATGAATCTCTAACATCTGACACCTATTTGGATGAGGCAGACGGGTCCCCACGTTCCCCCTCTGAGGATGTCTCGTTTGCTGACATCCTGGAGATCTTAAGACAGAGGGGTGATTGGCAGTCACTTGCCCCCACTGAAGACGAATCGGTGTTGCTGAAGGCGTTTGGGACTCAACCTTCTACCTCCTGGGTGACCCTGCCCTTCGACGAGCTAATGGACCTGATAACTCGAAGATCGTGGGAGACACCAGACACAGTGGAACCAGTACCTCGGAGACCGAACAAGTACATTACTGCCCCCCAGGACAAGACTTGTCTTACCAAAGGAGTCCCAGTCAATGCTATGGTGGCAGCGGCAGCCCAGAAAAAGGAAATGTCTGAAGCATCTTCCTCTGTCCATCCTCCTAATAAGGATTCTAGGACTATGGACAGGTATGGGAAGCGCGTATTTAGCTCAGCGACCTTTTCCATTCGTTCGCTGAACTACCTGACACATTTTACGCGACTTCAGTGGGATCTCATTAAAGAGTTGGGAGATACCCTCCAGGATAACACAGATGCTGCTGTCTCGGACAAAGTGACAGCACAACTGAACACCCTCACTTCAATAGTCAACTCGTCCATGAGGCTCATCTCGTATGCAGCCGAAGGTTCGAGTAGGGCTGCAGCCTCAGCGATTGCTCTACGTAGAGAATCCTGGATGTGGCTGTGCTCCTTTGCGGAAGCCTTTAAGTCTTCCTTTGCCAATGCCCCCTTTGATGGTGCCACCTTGTTTGGGCCCAAAGTAAAGGAAACTCTTACTCGGTGTGAGCTAGAAGGTAAGACCCAGTCTGCCGTAGGGGTCCATTTTTCCGCTCTGACTAGACCATACCACAAAGGGCGACGAGGCGGAAAAATGTGGTTCCGTAAGACTCTGGGATCTTACCAAGCCGCACAGAGTGATGCCCCCTCCAGAGGCAGAGGGGGGAGAAATGGAAGACGCCACCCAGGCAGCAGAGGAGGTTCTCAGCATCAGGGCAACAGGGATACTGTCCTTGGCAAGCCCTTCCAGCACTCCTGAGTGGAGGCCCGACTGTCCTACTCTGGTGGCAGTCGGGAGTCGCTTGGCTTTGTACCCGGAGGCCTGGCTAAACCTTACCTCAGATTCTTGGGTACAAAGCATAGTAACCAGAGGATACAGCATTCCTTTTATGTCCATCCCCCCCGCACAAAAGAGATTTCCAGATGTTCCACCCCATCTGCGAAATCCAGCAGCCGTAGAAATTACAAAGCTGCTCGAAAAAAGAGTCATCCAACCAGTCCCGGCGGATAAGAGAGGATCTGGAACTTACTCAAGGTTCTTTTTAGTTCCAAAAAAGACAGGGGACTAGAGACCAATATTGGATCTCAGCAAACACAACTTCTTCGTGAGGAAGGAGAAGTTCTGGATGGTCACGCTACAATCGATCCTTCCCTTTATACAGAAGGACGACTGGATGTGCTCAGTAGATCTCCAGGACGCATACTACCACATCAAAATGGCCAGAGCATCCAGAGATTAACTGCGCTTCTGGCTGGGAGCCAGTCATTTCCAATTTCGGGCGCTACCCTTTGGTCTCACCTCAGCCCCCAGGGTGTTCACCAAATGCATGGCAGTAGTAGCATCTCACCTGAGACGGCTAGGATTCCGGGTGTTTCCGTATCTGGATGACTGGCTCCTTACCGCTACCACCGAGCATCGTCTTGTACAAGCCAGGGACTATACACTCAGTCTCTGTTCCCATTTAGGACTTTCAGTCAACTTCAAAATGTCTACCTTATCGCCCTCCCAGCGTATCTCATTTATAGGGGCAGAGTTGGATTCAACAGCAACGGTGTTAAAGCTTCCTCTGATACGGGTGTCAACTCTCAGGGATCAGATCGCTATTCTTCTACAGAGCAGAAAAGTCCCCGCCGCGCAAGTGTTGAAAGTCCTAGGCCTCATGGCGGCTTCTCTTATTGCAGTTCCTCTGGGCAGAATGCATATGAGGGTCCTACAGTGGCTGCTCTTCGCCCAGTGGTTGTTTCAGGAACTTCCCTTGACACACAACTTTTTGATCACGGAGTCTTGCAAGCGGGATCTTCGATGGTGGATGAACAGTCTAGATCTGACAATAGGTCGTCCCTTTGTCCTGCCCAGTCCTACAGCCACCATAACCACAGACGCTTCCCTGATAGGGTGGGGGGCTTTTTCAGGGAAGAACAGTCCAAGGAGAATGGTTCAAAACAGAGTACAATCTGCACATCAATGTCCTGGAGTTGTGAGCAGTGTTTCTGGCGCTGCAACACTTTCACGAATCTTTGCCTCTGGGAACAATAGCAGTTCAGACGGACAATATGTCAGTGGTCTGGTACATAAACAAGCAAGGTGGAACCAGATCTTACCTGTTATGCAGAGAGGCCCTGAGAATTTGGCAATGGGCAGCGTCCACAGGTCGCTTTCTGATAGCAACGCACATCCCGGGGTCATCCAACGTCATTGCGGACATGTTGAGCAGAGCCATCCTGTTACCACATGAGTGGTCCCTGAAAATTCAAGTGGTGGAAAAGATTTTCCGCAGATGGGGCCAGCCTTGCTGCAATCTATTTGCATCCCCCTTGAATGCCAAATGCAGAAGCTACTTTGCCCTACTTCCCCCTCTGGGGACTGTCCCCAGGGACGCTCTAGTGCACGATTGGCCCCCGGGTCTCCTGTATGCATTTCCCCCTGTTCTTCTGATACCCAAATTTCTTCAGAAAGCCAGGAACCTGGACAGGACGATCATCCTCATAGCACCGTTTTGGCCTCGACAGATCTGGTTTCCCTTCCTTCGGTCCCATCAGATAGAGGAACCTTGGATTCTGGACCCAGTGCCAGACCTATTGACTCCCTTGTCGGGAGTTCCTCATCCATCCCTTCAATCCCTCAAATTGACAGCTTGGCTGCTTCGCTTCCCTGTTTAGCCAGGTCGAACCTTTTGTCCTCTGCAGTACAACACATTCTAATTTCTTCTCATAAAGCCTCCACCAGAAAGCTATATAGGAGCAACTGGAAGCGCTTTGTGTGTTGGGCATCAGATCATGGTATCGATCCTCTGGTAGCCCCGATACACAAAATATTGGAGTTCCTATCCATTCTTTTTCATGAAGGGGCTTCTACATCTACCATAAGAGTACAGTTAGCGGCCATATCTAACTTCCATGTAGGTGGTTCTACTATTATGTCCCACAGGCTTTGTAAGGCCTTCATGAAGGGTACTTTCCATCTTCGCCCACCCATTGGAGAGCCAATTTTCCCATGGAACCTAAACTTGATGATGTCCCAGCTTATGCTAGCACCCTTCGAACCTGCATCATCGTGTCCACTTAAGTTTTTGTCATGGAAGATCCTTTTTCTTATTGCTGTTACCTCAGCTCAAAGAATTTCGGAGTTATAGGCCTTGTCAGTGAGACCACCTTGCATGATTTTCCATCCAGACAGAGTTTCCTTATGCACAAACCCATCGTTTCTCCCCAAAGTCTGTTCTGTGTTAAATATTAACCGATCTATAGAACTCCCTACGTTTTTCAAAAACCATTCAAATAAACTGGAATACATGTTGCACAAATTGGATGTGCATAGGCAACTGAGATTTTATCTAGACAGAACTAAAGTTTACAGAAAGTCTGATCAGCTGTTTGTGTCATTCGCAGACAGTAGGAAAGGCATGGCGGTATCAAAGGGTACCTTATCCAAGTGGCTATCGGAGTGCATCAATTTTGTTCATTCAGCTGCTAATCAACCACTACCTTTAAAACCTAAGGCTCATTCTACTAGGGCCATTTCTACTTCTTTAGCCCATGCAGCTCGATTACCGTTGGACACTATTTGTGCAGCAGCAGCTACGTGAAGCCTCATACGTTTATCACGCATTACAAGGTGGACAAGGCCTCTAAAGACAGGACTTCGTTTGGTTCCACTGTGCTCAAGAACGTTCTTCCGTGAGTCACCCAGGGTAATGGAGCTAGGGATGCATCCCGTGTGTAAGAACAAACGGCGAGATTGAACAATGTCACATAAAGAAGTTATGTCTTACCATAACGTTCCATGTGCATTGTTCATCTCGCCTTTGTTCTTACATCCCCTCCCTCCTTCAACCACCACGTTTTGGAAGAACTGGTATGACTAGAGTTTGGTTGGTCTATTCCTGAATGAGTTACAATATCCTCTCATTGTTAGGTGGCATTCTATCCTTACACATATATGTGTGGTAGTTCCAGTGTCTCATTGCTTGATGTGTGATTGCGTAGGCGTTAGATACAGTTGACATTAGAGCGAGATAGTTTCTTGCAAACTAGATCTGAGGTATAGCAGGGAGGATCATGGGATACATACTGAGTCTCGAGCTTCTCTTAGATGCAGAGCTTGTGATGCGGCCGACTCGGAGCCGAGGATCGGCCCCAAACCCGTGTAAGAACAAAGACGAGATGAACAATGTACATGGAATGTTATGGTAAGACGTAACTTCTTTTTTTGTCCCAGGCTGGTATCTGCCTAGCACTGAACAACATTCTACCTTCAGCAAGGATGATGCCACAATATTAACAAAAGATGATTGACTTCCATAATTTTTTTCCTTGCGTCATTCCAAGGGGGTACAACATTTGTCAGTATGGGATGACATGGTCAATAGATCATGCTCTTTGTCAAGGATGGCCTACACTTGTCTCCTCTATGATTTAGAATAGTGGCTAAAACATTATCCTCTTGAATAGTACCCTTTTAGGCAATGCCAAACTGACCTTCTGACATAGTAAAACCAACCCAAGGGAATCCAAAGGTGTTACTGCTTAATGCCAGAATCCTAAACAAGAAACTCCACTCCCTCTAGGCTCTCATCACTGTGGAGAATGTGGACATCTGTGCAGTTACTGAAACATAGTTTAAAGTCACAGAGAGCAACCGAGCAATGCAGAGCTGCAATGCTTTCCAAACATTCAGGCCAGCTACTGCACAGGCCGGGAGCAGAGGTGGAGGTGTCTCAATCTATATCAACAACAAATTCCCCACAAGGCTAGTAAAAAAAATAAAAAACTGGATGATGTGTTTGAGCTTCTCCATGTCCTGATTTCCACAAAGAAAATCCCATATCATATCCTTGCAAGCTATAAGTCACACTCTGATCCAAGTAGTCTGTAACTCGCACTTGGGAGTGGAAGCCCGAACTATTCATCCCAATACTATATTCACGGGCAACTTCAGCTACCCCGCTATAAACTGGGATACTTACATGACCCCAAAATTATAGGCTCAGAGACTCCTGGACTTCATATACACAAATACCTTCCACCACCAAATAGTCCATACACCCACTAGGGGTACAAGCATACTTAACCTGGTACTCACAAACATGAGAGAAAGCTGTACCTCTATCTAGTGTAGTATCTTCTCTGATAAGGTCAGACCACAAAGCTGTCTCTATAATAATAATAATCAATATTTAGACCCCAGCTAATGTAACTTTTAAGAACTATTCTGAAGCAAACTTCCTACTACTAACTGAAGACCCCCAAACCCTGAAAACATAGCTGCCAATACAGATTTGCTCACAGAATCCCTGTAAGAACTCAAAAAACAAACCTCTGTGGTGCAATCCAAACAGACAGGTAGTACAACAAAAGAAAAAAGTCATAGCTAAGATTAGGAAGTGCTATATCAAGTATGATAAAAACACACTAATCAATCTAAACAAACAATTATGATGCAAATATATCCAAGGAAACGCAGGATCCAAGCACAGTTCAATGCTCTTTATTTAGACAAAATATGAGTTGGATGGTTAAGCGCTTTCATCTAGGTAAAAAGACTTCTTCAGAACGTTAATGACTGAATCACACTCCCTTATATACACAAAAAGCCCGCCCAATCACACTCCCTTATATACACAAAAAGCCCGGAACAAACACAGGAATTTTTAAGAAATCAGGTTGACGGCAGTGACAAATATTTTCAAATCTATGATTATGACACAACTCCGAAGGATATTTTTCACAACACCTTTGAATTGTCACCAGAGTACACTGCATACTAGCGGTGATGTTAAAATTTACAATTATAGCTCTTGTGTAGTCAAACCAGAGCTATTTCATGTTTTTTCTAAAGGTATGAAATTTATTCCAGATAAGTCACTCGATCTAACAGATACTCTAATTGAGATTAAACTATTTCTTAGAAAGCTTAACCTTGGAGTGTTCTTCCATGATATTTCTTTACAGCAGTTACCTACTTGGGGTTTAAGGAAGAAAAGCACCTTTACTCCACCTATACATAAAACATTAGGTTCTTTCGAAAAGGTGATTAACACACAGCTATATGATTTACATAATAAACAAAAACACAATAGGAAAAATCACATTATGAAGAAACAAGCTTACACTGTGATTGATTCCTTATGTGAACAAAACATCAGGATTATGTCAGCCAATAAGGGGGGAGGAATTGTTTTATATGATCAAGAAAAATACAGTTGTAAGATTTTTGATCTTCTCAACAATTCCACACAATATGAGGTTTCTTCCCTAAATCAGGTGAATATAGCACACCGTAGAATTGATTTATACTTAGAGGAGTTTTTATTGGATGACAGAATCAGTGAAGATTTGTATAGGTTCTTTAAAGTAGAATTTCCCATTTTGGCAACCATTACAGGGATCCCGAAGGTTCACAAGAACCCTATGGATCCACCTTTTAGGCCTATTATTTCTGGGAGCCAAAGTAAAGCGTTTCCCTTCGGTAAGGTCATAGATTACAGGCTTAAACACATGTATAGTTCGACAGCCCATATAATGAAAGATTCTTGGGAATTTTTAGGAATATTCAAGCAGGACATTTGGAGTCCTAATCTGATATTTGTTACTATTGACATCAAGGAACTCTTTTCGTGTATTCCTAAGGAAGAAGGTACTTTTAGATGTAATAATAGTTTATGCAAACACAGTGGACTTGACCCAGATACCATCTATCTACTCACAGAATTTTTGGACATTGTACTGGACAATAATTATATTTATTATGAAGGGGAGTACTACAGACAAATTTCTGAGATAGCCATGGGGGCAGCTTGCGCCCCCATGTATGCGAATCTAGTACTACTTGACTGGGAGGAGGAATTTATCTTGCACTCTTCTTGGATGCAACATCTCAGATGTTACGTCAGGTACTTGGATGACATCTTTGTTCTGTGGGAGGGGGATGATGTAATACTTAAAAACTTCATTGATTATATGAATCAGACCACTAGTTATTTACAGTTTACATACCAACGTAACAGAGAGGGGATCAATTACCTTGATGTTTATCTATATAATGATTGTCACTCTTTTCAATCGAAGATCTTCAGGAAGGACACATTTAGTAATGGATATTTACACTTTGATAGTGCACATTCATACTCGTTAAAACGCAGCATAGTTAAAGGACAGTGTATTAGAGCTGCCAGAATGACCTCAGAGAAAGGAAGTATGCTGAGTGAACTTGAATTTATTGGTCAGTTATTTAGGGGCAAAGGATATCCCACTGACATGATTAAAGATGTTATCCAATACGTTTCTAAAGAATGGGGAAAGAAATACCTTCCACTCTTAGGGGTAGGATTGATTACCAACAATAGGAGACAATATGTCAATAATATTAATAGAGATGGCAAGGATGACAATTACACTAAGGCTTGTATCCTGAAACATGGTAAATATACTAAGGAAGTCAAAGAAATAATTACATCTAACTGGAATATATTAACAAGTGATGAGGCAATAAAAGATAAAATATCCAATAGACCCCAGTTTGTTTATAAAACTGGTATTAATTTGAAAAGAATTATTGAATTAAAATCCAATTATAAAAAGAAAGGGATATCCAACAGAGCAGGAACTAGGAAATGTGGGCATTGTAATTTTTGTAGGTATATTTTTAAGAGGAAAATATTATTTTGAACAATTGTATTTGTAGCAAGGTTAGATTTGACTACGGTAACTGTCAGACACAACACTTGATTTACCTGGCCCTATGTAGTTCCTGTTTAAGTTATTATGTGGGGAAGACTGATCGTCAGTTAAAAAACAGGATTTATGATCACATTTATTGTATTAAGAAACAAGATGTTAATAATGCACTGTACCGTCACTTAGCCAATAGTCCTATTGGCTTTAAATTCGCCATTTTAGAAGTAGTACCACCTAACCCTGGGGGGGGTAACATTAAAGCTGTGGTAGGTGAAAAGGAAATCAAATGGCAGATTCGGCTTAATGCAGCAAGTCCCCCTGGACTTAATGAAGTCATCCCCACCAAACCTTTAGTTAGAACCTAGTACATCAGGACGACACATGTTAAAGCTTTTTCTTTTAACTTTATTTTTCTTATATTTTTATTAAGCTTTTAATAATCTCTTTAAAATTGACAACATTTCTTGTTAATATATGTCATCGGATTATTGATTGTACAGTGACTGTTAAAATGTGGTTTTTAATACAGATAATATGTTGCACTGACAAGGTTACGTCGGATATAAAGTTGACTGTATTAATTGCATTATTGAAAAGGATTTACACAAGCTTTTAGTCAAACTACTGGAGTTTATCGTATTTATTGGGATTTACTACATTTGTATTGATAAGGACAGTGACAGAATACATACAGTAGACTTTTGTATCATTTCATATGATTACACGTGATAGAATGTTTTTTTATTTATTTATGCAGTTTTAAACTGGGTAATTTTAGTTAATTGAATGATTTGTATAAAATGGCGGGCTTTTTGTGTATATAAGGGAGTGTGATTCAGTCATTAACGTTCTGAAGAAGTCTTTTTACCTAGATGAAAGCGCTTAACCATCCAACTCACATTTTGTCTAAATAAAGAGTATTGAACTGTGCTTGGATCCTGCGTTTCCTTGGATATATTTGGTTTTCAGTCGTTTTTGGATTGTTGGATTCCAGGGACAATCTTTTTAAACAATTATGATGGCAAATTATGTCTAGTAAAGCCAGATTTGAGGTAAATATAGCCTCCTAGGCAAAGGACGACCACAAGTCTTTCTTTAGCTATGTCCAAAACCTCAAAGGCAGCACACAACAATGTGCAGAACTGATTGTAAATGAAGCCACCTACACAGACCTGAAAAGATATAGCAAATCTACTGGCCATCAAATTCAGATCCAATTTTAACCCCCGCTTCCTGCAGCCTACTCCCAAAAAATGCAATCAAACAATCCCCCAACTATCATTTGGGATCAGTTCCTAGATACTCTAAGTTCAAAACTGCTGCATTACTGGGTCCCAGTAACATCCCAGAAGCCTCCTAAATAGCCTGAAATATGATCTGTCAGGACAATGGAGTCACTGTTTAACCATTGCCTCCAGACAGTCTTTTGTGCCACATGAGTGGAGAACTACAACAGTCATCCCTCAGCTCAAAGGCAGAGCATCACAGACCCCAGGAATTACAGACCAGTAAGTCTAACTAGTCTTATACGCAAAGCCGTGGAGATAATTAGTAAGGGCATAAAAAAACTTCAGTCACTAGATTCAGCTAGTTTGGTTTCATCAAGGGCAGCCTACTCATCCTGGTATACTTCTTTCAGAAGGTCATCAAGACAATGGATGAAGGCAAAATAGTGCCTACTGCCTACCTTATTTGGCTAAGGCATTTGGTATAATACCCCGCATGGGCATTGTAAACAAACTCATGGATATAAGCATAAACAAAGTCATGGATATAGACATAAATCCATATGTTATACGCTGGATAGGAAGCTGTCTGTCAGGACCTAGGAAGTTAGGATAGGAGAGACCACCCTCACAAAGAGGCCAGACACTTGTTGAGCCCCTTAGGACTCTTTGTTGGATCCACTCCTTTTTGGCATCTACTTCTTGGAAGTCACGGCCAATGTCAAGGACCTGTGGGTGACCAGGTTCTCAGATGATTGCAAACTAGGAACAGACCTAGAATCTGCCTAAGGCACTAACATCCTACAGGAAGGACTTAGACAGAAAATGACTGGTGCCAAAATCATGGCTTAAAATGAAATGCCAAGACATGTATAATAGTGCCCTTTGGGAAGTCAGACACCCTAGAAAATTACCTCATCGATAGCACACCCCTTAGAGTAGAACCAGTAGTCAATGATTTGGGTATGCATGTAGATAGTAACCCAGCATTTGACCAGCATGTGTCTAAGGTAGTAAGGAGGTCTTTCTACGTCTCTCAACTTATAAACAAAAGCATGACATGTAGAACCAAGGAAGTCATTATTCCACCATATTCGGCCCTCATCAGGCCCATCATTGAGTATAATGCCGCCTTCAGTAAGTACCTGACCAGACACATGCAACAACTGCAATGTCTACAGAGGTTCCTCACAAAACAAATACAGGGCATAAACAACACACCCTATGCAGATAACCTCATAACCCTGTCTGTATACTGTGTTTCCTATAGACTTAAGAGAATCTGTTCTTGGCTTACCAGACATCCTTGGATCCCACTCTGATGTACCTGTTGCATATCTGCAAAATTAATAACATCAGAATTACTTGATATAGGGTTTTAAACTTTGCTTACGACATAAACAGGACTCACTGGAGGGACAGGTATGTGTCTCAGAGAATTCTCCGTCTCAGGAATAGACTTTCCATTTATGTGAGGCAGAGTTCTTCCCTAACTCTATTCAAGAGAAACCTGGAATAGTGGATGGGAAATTGAAAATGCACCCCATTTCTAGCATGAATATCTCTAATGGACAGAGGCAGCCTGTAGCTCTTGACCTAACTTATATAAACCTCTTAAAATAACCTCCAAGGCACATAAACATATGTAGGATACAATTGTAATGGATGCTTGGCTAAGCTAATAGAGGCCCCAGTGGTGTTAGACTGGTATACACCTATGAGCTACACATCAGGATTGAACCCTAGATCCTGGAGCTGTAAGACAGATTTCTTAATCACTAAGCCCTTATTCTGACCCCGCAGTGATCCTTCCACAGCAGTTCTGCTCAGCTAGCAACTGATGAGCAAATACACAGTAAATAAATAACTGTACTGTACAAGAGTGTTCTAGTGGGTATAATCATGTGATTATGCATTACAGAGTGTTGTGGGTATGTAGAATAAAGTTATAGTGCCAATGCCCTAACTCTGGAAGTGGTACACTGTGACAAGTTGCTGGGAGCTTTTTCCATCAAATAATGCTTCTGAAATTAAAACTAGTAACATCTGTTCCATCTTCTGACAGTTTACATTAATCTTTGAAGTAGCCATAACTAGTACTTCCAGAAGAACTTTCTTTGGCCTGAAACCTGCATACTGTGACATGGCTCTGTGCATGTTCATAACTGTAGTATACCACCATCTGAGCTCTCTTAGGTCATTCCTAAATACATATATTTAGCTGTTCCTGTTTTAGATAGGGTACAGCTAATAATAAGCCTTATAGGTGTCAAATTGTTACACATACATTCAAAAGCTCTCCTTGGCAATTTACTTCGATAGTGGAAAAGAGATTAGAGAAGGCCAAGAATGTAATCATTCCTTACTGCAGCATCTGTTAACTTCCATCACTAACACTCTGTTCCATACTTAAAAAGATGTCCTTGGACCAACTCAACGACTAGTTTTTCATGTGGAAGGGGTTAAATGTTAAGTGTTACCAGTATTAATGAACATATCTGACAACACCAGTTCCAGGAATTTAAAATGGTTTGTTTGATACTTCTTTCTAAAAGTCTTCAACTTGGGAATTTGACTCACTATAATGATCATGTAATATGCTTCATCATGGAGTTTAAGCAGCAACTCTTTTCTTTACTGGTTTCTAATGTTTCTAGTAGTTTCATTGAGCTGATCTCTACTTTATGTAAAATTATCAACAAGTCTGTCTGATTTCCTAGGACCTCTCTCTTTTTGATGCTGTGCTAACTAATTTGTGAACTAAACCTAGAATGGTTTTCTTATAGGATTTGCATTGTTACACTGACCATTACTTTGACCATATCTTTAAATGGACCGAATAACAGAACAAAATGTAATTTGTAACTTTGTGGGGTGCAGAGGCTGATATTTGAGCAATCAGATAGTCAGCCATAAACAAATTCCTAAAACTTTTGTTGTATGTAGTTTAGAGCTAACCCTTAATGGGGAATACATCCAAACACTGGCCCAGCTATTAAACCTGCCAACTCAGTCTCACAAAATACTACTCAGTCTAAAAATGGACAGGCTCCAATAATTCCTAATAGGGATAAATCTGATATTCTAATAAAAATATTAATATAAGGAGTGTAAACAAAATCCATGACCTCCACCCCAACCTGTCTTTTTGCTCCCCTGACATTGTACTTCTCACTGAAACCTGGCTAAATCCGTCCACTACCAGCAATGAAATACTTCCTCCAGGTCATAACACAATACATACAGATAGAACAAACAAAAGAGGAGGTGGTGTAGCCTTACATTTCAAAAACTACCTATCAATAGAAATGTAAATCTTACAAATGCTGAAGCAGCATTTACCAAACTGAATGTCAACCCCAGAAAACATATATACATAATAGGCACCTACATCCCACCAGGAGACAATATCCAGATACTAGAAAACTTATTACAATGGTGTAACAAAACTATACCTCTGGAAACCCTCATTATGGATTACTTCAACACAGACTGGTTAGATTGTAACTCCCCAAACCCAAAAATGGTATTAACCTGCTTGAATTCTGACAACTCATCCAATCACCCACTAGAATCAACAAGCCATCTAACACTCCATTCCACTGGAAACTAACAAATAGCCTAGCCCTATATCCCCACTCCGGTTGTCTACCAGATACTCTCAGTTATCACTTTCCAACTTTAGTCAGGAAACGAAGAAATCCAACTAAACTATCCACACTATTACAAATACGAAACAAAAAATACCTAAACCCCAATAACCTTATAGATGTACTTAAACAGAGTAATTGAACACTATTGAAACCGCTACTGCTACAGGAAACAGTTGACTATTTCAACTCCACCTTCCTCTCCATACTAAATTCTCAAATCCCCAGTAGATTTATACATGTCAAATCTAACTATGCCCCATGGCTAAAAAAGGAAACATTAACACTCCTCAAAGCTAGAGACAAGGCTTGGGCAACCCGGATAAAAACAAAGTCCCAGCCTGTTCTCCAGTCCAACCAGGAGCTTAGAAATAAAGCAAAGAGACAAATTAAATGAGACAAAATAAATTACTACTCTAAAATCCAAACCAAGCATCATAAAAACCCACAAAAATTCTGGTCAACAATAAATAATATCCTTCGACCAGGTAAAATCCATACACCCCCTCCCACCACTACAAATAACTCAGAAAATATTGCTACTCAGTTTAATAAATACTTTACTGAAACCATCTTAGCACTATCCAACAAACAAACCCCCTCTCCTTTCAAAACTACCACTACCACACCCATCATTAACTCAAGCTTCTCCCTACAACCTGTAGCAGTAAACACTATAAAAAAATTACTGAAAAAAATAAAACCTACAACACTAGCAGCAGACAACTTACCTGCCGAATACCTTAAGCTAACAGCAGATGGTATAGCCTATCCTATATCAATAGTAATCAATCGGTCCATAGCAGAACAAGTCCCTCCCATCTGGAAAACATCTTACATAATACCCTTACATAAAGGTGGCTCCTCAACTGTTTTCGGTAACTATCGACCTATAGCAATATTATCACCACTGTCTAAAATTCTAGAGAGGGTCATTCATATGCAAGTTACTAACAATCTGACTACCAATAAACTCTTACAAACACCCAGCATGGCTTTCGACCATTCCATAGCACAACGACTGCACTAATCTTATAGCACTGTCAGTTGTCATAGGAACAGCAATTACTATGTATCTTCTATCTTTCTTGACCTAAGCCTTTGATATGATGTCACATACTAAACTTATAAATGTCCTCTCTGAACTAAACTTCTGTAACTCTACTCTTGTCTGGTTCCAAGGTTACCTTACTGGACGCCAGCAAGCAGTCTCTTGGCAACAGTCCTTATCCCCCCTTTCACCAGTGACCCTTGGAGTCCCCCAAGGCTCTATTTTAGGCTCACTTATCTTCCCAGTCTTCTTCTTCTTTCAGCTTTTCCCGGTTAGGGGTTGCCACAGCAGATCACCTGTCCACTCATGATTGGCAGTGGAGTTTTACAGTGTCGAGTTGCCAGCCCGGCGCCCAACCTTCCACAGAATGCACACACACACATGCACTCACACCTAGGGCCAATTTAGAGTGTCCAAACGACCTAAAGCATGTCTTTGGGATGTGGGAGGAAACCGGAGCACCCAGAGGAAACCCACGTGACCACAGGGAGGACATGCAGACTCCACACAGCTGAGGATCGAACCGGAGAACCTCTTGCTGTGAGGTGGGCCGCCCGCTCACTTATATTCTCAGTATTTACCAATAACTTCCATTTTGTCAATCCCCCAGGCCTTCCTCATACAATATGCAGACACCTCAACAGTTTTATGTGCTGCACCCTCACTAGCTGAACTTCAGATTCTAACACAAAAAGCATTTCACTCAGTAGAATCCTGACTCACTAACAATCAATGAATCTTAAACGCTAATAAAATCAAGCTTATATTATTCCATCCCAATAATTCTGTCTCTCCCAGTTGCACATTTCACATATCCTCACTAAATAACACTAGCACATCCCCCTCTACACACACCAAACATCTAGGTGTAGAAATCAACTGCAAACGTAAATTTGATATACACATTTCCCAGACTAAAAAAAAAAGTACATAAAAAACTTGGTATATTATATAGGGACAAACATTACTTCACAAAGAATACCAGGATTGCCATTGCCCAAACCCACCTAATATCTGCTGTACTCAGCTCCCATACTAACAAACCTAAAGAAATCAGATACACAAAAACTCAAATCCCGTTGGAACAAAAATGCCAGATACGCTACAAACTTTCCAGCTAGAACCCACCATTGCCTCGCTCTCAGACAACGTAACTGGTTAGAGTTCCCCAAACTCCCACACTACATTCAGTTAACAATGGCCCATAAAATTCTCTCTGACCCTGAGAAACTACCTGCCCTGCAAACCCTGCTATGACCTTATGCCACCAACAGATCATTACGCTCCACCAATAAGCACCATATTCAAATCAATGTCTCCAAAAATTGGGCAGGTGATTCCCTCTTCCCGAATTACATAAGAAAAATCTGGAATGCACTGCCAATAGGTATTACTACTTCTGCGTCCCTAGCTCAATTTAAAACTACTCTGAAAAGTCACCTCTTAACCAGATGGTTGTGCCCCTGCTCTACCCCTGATTAACTACACCCTCTGTCTCGACCCTTGCCATTACCTCAGCATACCTAAAGGTCTCTATACTCCCTTTGTCTTCTGCTACTACTGCTTCCTATATAAGCTATACTAATACCACTATCTTTATTCCTAAGATCAAACAAGGATTGTCTACACCAAGATTATTACTTCATTACTGTATTATGTACTCAACAATAATAGATGTGCACCTGAAAACCATGGTTGGTCCACTGTCCTACTGCAGGAATATTATAACATTCCATTTAATTGCTATTTGTTTGAATAGCAACTGTTAGAGAATACCTAATGTTGTGTATAAATGGAATTAGTCTAAAACTGTAATTGTGCATTACTCTGCATTGTCTTGTATTGTTACTTCTGTATTGTTCCTCTGTCCTTATTATTTGTATTTTCAATGTGGAGCTTTTCTCCCCAGGCCTCTGCTGAAAAATGACTTGTGTCCAGTCAGACTATCCGGGTAAACAAATGTAAAATAAAAATAATAAATAAAATTGAATATGAAGCTGTGGTGGTTTATAATGCATGTAATGCATTGCTGTATTAATTATTTAATATGAAGCTGTGTTGATCAGAGCAGAGGTGATACAGAGCTTTTTTTAATTATTTAATATGAAACTATGTAGGTCATAACAGATAAAATTGCAGGGTCGATTTAATTATTTAATTTTAAGCTCTTTTAATCCTACTTCATGTTGCACCATCACTGTAAACGTCATATTGTTACCTGTCTCGTCAACTCAACACTGGCAAAAGCTATAACCAATTGAAACAAGCAAATCAAAGTTTCATAGGTAAAAACTTTTGAGGCAGCACCATGGCAAAAAATAGACTTTTATTAACAAAAACAGGATAAAAGCAATATACTAAGTAAGCGCTTTCATCAAAGTTTCTCATTGATTAAAAAGCAAATATTTGAAAGAAGGTGAGACCCCGCACTCCCATGTGGGGAATTCATCGCACAAACCTCTTACTTATGTATACTTATATACTGATTCCACTTTAGCACAATTATGGCAAAAAATAAATACTTTAAATGATTGTTGTTGCAAGAACAGAAATTATGTTGGCAGCAATCCTGTATGGGGAGCAGCAATATGGAGAGGACATGGTTAACAAACCACGTTGCTTTGCCAGTGATGGCCTGTATTTGCCCCCACCCCCAGTTCCAAATATTGACCTAAAATTTATCCATCTCCAGAGAGCCTTTTTTAGGAAATGCCAAATTGACAAACCTTCTGACATATCAAATTCAAACCAAGGAAACCTTAAGATGTTACTGGAGAATATAAACTGTGTTTAACTCAAGCTTCAGTGTTACTGCTCAATGCCTGGAACTTAAATAAGAAACTCCACTCCCTGCAAGCTGTCCTCACCCTGGAGAATATAAACTGTGTTGTTATTAAAACATGGTTTAAAGCCACAGGAAGTATTCTGTCAGTGCAAGGATTCAGTGCCTTTCAAAAATTTAGAACATCAACTACACAGACAGGGAGTAAAGGTGGATAAGTCTTGAGCTACATAAACAACAAGCATACCTTTACGTTGGTTAAACAAGATAATGCACTGAAGTTTCTCAACATGCAAATCACCTGAGACAAAGTCCTATACCATATCATAGCAAGCTCTATGTCCCACGAAACCCATAGCTCATACTTAGACCTACTGTAGACACGCACCATGCAATCAAATATCCTAATCATGGGGAACTTTAATTATCCCTCTATAGACTGGGAAACCTGCATGGCCTCAACATTTACAGGCACAGCAATTCCTAGAACACACACTTCCTTGACCAGAAAGTGCTCACACCCACTAGAGGTTCCAACATATTGGACCTGGTACTCACAAATATGGGAGAACACTGCTCTCACCCTCCCACACCTGTGTGATATTTTCACTGGTAAGGTCTAATTATAAAGCTGTCTCCCTGAAAAATGAGACATAGGCTCAAATGGAAACAAGAAACAACTGCATAAAAGATTACCTTGCCAAACATTAGTGGGTGCATGTATCACAAAAACTGGAACTCGACATCTAAAAAATTCTTATATATAATAACTGAGAATAATAACTTCTTATCATAATTGTGACACTCCATATTCTCATGGAATGTGAAAGGTCTCACAGGTATAGACTAAAGGAAAGACAACTGAATTCTATTTAGAAATTCAGAGTGCAAATAGCAGAGCTATAGGAGAGACAGATTGGCATAACAAAGAGGTTGACATAATGGTTAAAGTGTTTACCATACAGACACAAAGTACAGGGTTTGATACCCACATGGGGTAATTAGCTAGGCTTAAAATAGCCCACAAGGGCAGTTAGCCTAATACTAATCTATAAACATTTGGAAAAAAAATGAGCATGTGAATCTGACAAAGGAAGGATTTCAGGATGTATGTTAGCAGAATATCAGGGACAAAGGAAAGGGGAAATGCTTGTTTTAATTGCTAGATAAATCTGATAGTGGTAAAAGATGGAGAGAAAAATAATGATAGATTTGTGGTAGTAAGGGGCTACTGACAAGGGAAGACAATTATGCTGGCATGTATTTGTATTCTACCTAAAACTGGTACTATGAAGCTAAAGAAATTTTTTAGAGAAGTAATCAACTTTCAGCAGGGAATCTTACTTACAGATGGGAACTGGAATTTGATTTGTAACAGTGAGGATGTATGGGGAAGGGCATATAAGGTGAAATATAGCAAAAGAAATTTATGAAAATATTTGGCATGGAAGATGTGAATTTAGTAGTAGGAACCCAAAGAGAATTTAAATATTCCCCAAGGTGCAATAACTGGGCTAGACTAGACAGAAATTATACTTCACAGTAACTTGTCCATTTAATTGAGAGCTTTGACACACGTCCAGTAACTGTTTTAGATCATGTGCCAATAATAATAAAATGCAGGGTAATGAAGTTAGAATGAGTCAATGGTGCTTCCCCACCTACCTGTTAAAAAAGAGCAATTTAAGGAATGGGTAGTAGAAATTATTTGGTAGTAGGGTAGAAATACAAGAAAAAGAGATATTATTAAGAAGTAACAAGAATTATTTAGAGGGGCTGACAAAGGTTAAAGTACTGCAGAATAAGGGGAATTAAAAGAATCCAGGGCATAAATGCATTGTCCTGTGTGAATCGCCTTTAAACCCTATGTTCATACTCTATTCAAACATAACCTAGATCAGTAGATGGGAAATTGGAAAATAACTCTGGGTCTGGCCCCCATGTCTCTGAAGGACATAGGCAGTCAATAAACCATGTCCAAACTAATGTACTTCCTCTATATAGTCTACAGTAACATCCTAACTAACATACCACCTCATCCAGTGTAAATGCCCAAGATACAACAGCTAAAGGGACACAGTTGGGTTGTGTGGCTAGGCTTATAAAGGCCCTAGTGGTTCACATACAATCAACTAATGGAAAGGAAGCCATTTAGTAGAACTTATGTTTTGCCTTATAGTTTAGATGTATAGCTGTTGGTAGGTGAAACATGCAGCAAGCTCAGTCCATTCAGCAAAGGTGTGATCTGTACTGTTAGAAGGGAGTCTGGTGCCTGGAGCAACATATGCATTTTTTCACCACTAAACCCTCCCTGGCTGCTGCCCTAATCCCATACATACCCAGACTGCCTGGTTGTATAGTTATATGTTCTGTTATGAATTATTCAAGCTGAACTTCTCTGACTGGAACAGTGATGTGGGGGGAGGGAAGTCATCTCAGCTGGAGCTATAACAGTTTGAATTACACTTTATAACAATGCAGAAGTAATGTAGGAGAGAGAGATCCCTGGCTAATGCCATTAACTAACAGCTATTTTTGTCTTTGTCTGAATCAGAGCAAGGCAGAGAGAAGGTTACATGGTGACAAATATCCCAGTCCCCAACATACCTCTCAACCTTTTAGTGCAAGAAATCTGGACAAACCCTAAAATAATGGGGGAACAAAGCCCCCAAAAAGGAGACTCATTTTAAATATTGATCTTGTAGACTTAGAAGGTTATTAGCATAACAATTTGTGTTGGCATGCATTTGTGTATGGATATAAAGACTGAAACTCAAATGATTGTCATTATTTAGTGACTTCAATCCTCACTGATTCGCCACCATCACAAATTGTGTGTGAAACCGACCAAAAATATGATGCAAAAATGTGGACATTCTGTGAAGATCATGGCATTTGAGAGACGTGAGCTTCACTACTGCTGAATGGGACAAAGAAGTTGTTAAAAGTTTAAATAAAAATTAAAAAAGGAAAATATATTTTTTCTGCCACTGAGACCCCGGTACACACTGGCTTCTACATACACACAGCCCTTTCTTCCTCAGCCTTACTATTGCCATGCATCACTGGACCAAAATGTGATGTAATACAGTGGAAAATCATCCCCTGCACACAAATGACAAATACAATTTTGCTTTAATTTGAATGTTGAATTTGTTTCTCAGTTAAGGAGTGCATGCCTCTTATTTATGAGTTCCTGAGTCATTTTAGTCACAATACAAGAAGGAATTTACACCATTTTTTCACAATATAGCGTAAATAAGTAGGTACTAGTCAAACTTGGTGGTACTTATTATTTATGTATTTATTTGTATCTAGGTGGGCTGCAATTCAGTTTTAAGCCCTAACACAGTTGTTTTTCAGCAGGCAGTATTCCTTTCCAAGTCTCACACAATCTTGAAAAATCACCACAGTGGGATGTCTCCATGGCCATGCTAAATACTAAAGAGGCATTTCGGGATACTCCTCTCCAGGAATGTTTTTGTTTATGATGGTTAAGCAGTCAAACAATTCAGAGAATCACTTGATTGCATAAATTAGCATGGCCAACCATGTTAATGAATGCGGCCGAAATGCTGCTTTCCTTCATTGCACTCAAGGGAACAAAACACGGAAGTAAGGTCAGGTGAGTGTCTGTAGAGAGGTAGTGTTGGGAGGTGCGTGTGTGTTTATCTGTGGGGATATGAATGGTCTTTGAGTGAGTGAGTGAGTGAAGGCATCTATGTGTAGTTTTCTGGGACATCACTAATAAACAGTGAGAAGTAATACAGGGGAAAAAACAGATCATTTTAGGACACCTTTAATGAGGACTGTAGAAATATTTATATAGAACTCAGCTGAAGGAAAAAGACACTGAAGTAGAAGGGCACTGAAGGCTGAGTCAAGTATGTTACTTAAACTGTGATTCCATTATGATTAGCTCATTGGAAAAAGCAGAACAAAATTAATAAGGTGAGAGTTTATATTACATTGCAGTTATAGCAAAGACATGTCTTCCTTTTATAGCAAGCCAGCCAACTCTATGGCATGACATAGCAGTAGATATAAAGCTTTTTTTATGGGCATATTTGCAATTGTTTACTAAGACAGATGTAAATAATGAGAGGGCATACTCTGAGGAATAAAAACACCCTTCCCAGTTGTTGTCCTGAATTTATGGTTTGATAGTTTAGAAATCTTATAAGAGGTATTTCACTTAATTTGGATATTTTTATAAGTAAATTAAATTATTATGGCAACTAAAGGACAAACACCTAAATGTTTATGGGCAGTGCCAGATTCTACCTGCATTCCCTGATGTCAGTGTGAAATGCAGTTAATGATAGTTTTCCTAGTGTTTTCAGTGCTTAGTGGTAGGTGTTTCTCAAGCAAGAAGAAATGGGAAAGTGGGAAAACAGCTTGTAGGGAAAGTTGAAGTTTGGTAAGGGCAGAAAAGATGGAGAGACAGAACAATCTGATTTCATATTGATAAGTTGATCTTAGTAAAGTACTGTAATAAGGCCCTTTGATGTCCTTTCATACTGTGCGATAGCCTCATATTGGAAATGTTAGATCCAAACCTTCAAGTCCTGACTCATCAAAAGCTAAACTACAATTCGTACAAAATACAAAAAGTCTGTCTGTACTTCAGGTGCTCCTCCCACACCATAGTCACCCAGATGGGTACTCATTTTCCAGGTAGTTCACATCAGCTGCACTGGAACACTTAAGTCAAACTTGAGTTAAGTGCAACAGCAATGGAAGCAAGTGGGAAGGAGTGGGACGTTTACAGTTTTATATTCTGGTGTTTTGCTGATTCTATCAAAATATGATTTTTTGTTTATTTTGCTCTTCTTCTGTTTATTTGTTTGCTTCCTGTCCCTTACATCTTTTCCTAGTTTTCTTCTTCCCAAATCTCCTTTATACAACTGGCCTTGGAACTGTTGCGTTTTCTGTAAGGCTGAAATTTAAGTATATGTGGATCAGTACAGGTTGAAATTTAAATATGTCTCTCTCTCTCTACACTAATTTCTCACTGCACTTAAAACTTTTTCTTTAGGGCCATTTTTCCCATTTTACCGCCTTTTCTTCTTTTCATGCCACACCATCTTTGCAAACCAGTATATAACTTGAGTAGTGATCTCTTACATAACCACTGCATGTACCAGATTGTAACTGTATCTTCTATGAATGTTGACTGACCACCTGCAAGAACAATGCCCACAAGCACAAACCATGTAGCTGGTAGAGTACAAGGTCTGGCATTAGCATAAGCAGGAGTCTCAGACTCAAATAACTGCTGGTTTTGTATGAGAACTAGCAAACTCAAACAAGGGCCATAGTCTCCAGGACAAACAGATATGTAGGCAATGAACATAGCTAGAAAAGTAGTATAGTCATGACCCTTGTCTATAATTATGCTAATTCAAGGACTGTTTGAGGTCTGAAGTTGAGAGTCTGAGATCCCTGGCATAGAAGTTCATAGCTATGAGCTTTTAATGTGCTTCTTCCTGCAGTCCTGGATTTGAGTCCATTAAACTCCATTTTTCTACTGTTTGAGCAAATTGCTTAACAAAACAGTGCTTGTGGGTAATCCATGGAAACAGGCACTTGAACCTGGTAGGTTAAACTGTTTAACAAAAAAATAAAATAAAAATTAATTTTCTAACAATTGCCTGTAACAAATATACATTTGTGTTGAATTAAGTATCTCAGTTGACATTAAATAGTATTGTCAAGCATTGTAATTTATGTCTTTCACAGTGACTGTGACTGATGTTTTTAAACATCTTTATTAAATCCTCACATTTTAAAAAATGATGCGAGTCAAATACATTTATAGACATAAAAACAAGCCATAGTACATTTTTCCATTGTTAGTTTCATAAAAATATATCTATTTTCTATTTAACAATTTTCATTCACCCCAGCTTTTGCGTAAGTTGCTCAGTTCCTGCCTTCCCGTAAGCCTCACTTCTCTTCCTGAACATTATTCTGCATGTATTGTTCCCACAAATTCCATTTATTTATATGTAATTTGATCCTTCACATCTCTGGAGATCCACCTCCAGTTCTTTTGTCTCCAATACAATATTCAGTACTTCAGATATGGTTTGTTTAAAGGTTTTTTTTTCTGTTTTTTAATCGACAATAGACGTTAGCTTTAATAATGCCTTACTTATGTCTAGGTAATTGAGATCTTTTATTCCACCGCATAAGAATAGTTGCCTTAGTTGCAAATGTTTTCTCCCATAGCATTTCAGACAAAGCAGTGAATTTGAAAAATCTGCCCATTCCTTACATTCCCAAAAACATGCTCCCATCTACCTCTCCCTTTTCCATCACTCCATCAACATTTCCTGTGTAACTGAGGAACATTCTCTGAAGTCTGCATGGAGTATAAAAATACCTATAGAATCCCTTCCTCGCAAAATCCTAAACCTTCCAGTATTTGTTGCATATTTGGTTCAAATAAGTATATAATAGGCGACTGACAACCAGGGCCTTCAGAAGTCTAGCCATGCAATCCAACCCAATTCTATCCCTATGGTTCATAGGCATGTATTATAAAGGGGTATGCAAGTTAGGAAGTTTCTAGAGGTAATGTCTTTTTTATGTCATACGCAAAATTGAAATCATTGGATCTAGTGGTACTGATACTGTTCATTTTGTGGTTGCACAAAAGGTCCATCAGCGCTGGTTCCAGGAATGCTTCGTATGCCAAGCACAGACTGCCTTAGAGTATAGAGATAGGACTTTAAGGCAATCCATATAAGTCAATGTGTTTATACCCTGTATTCTGATAAGGAACCTTTGTGAACATTCGAAATGTTGCATATCTCTGGTTAGGTACATGACGAAGTGGGTATTATACTCAATGTTGGGTCTGAGAGCCATACATTTCAAGAAGTCCTTAAATGGTAAGTGTAAATGTCAAAGTGTCCATACTGTGAAGGTAGAGAGGTTATTAGAATCAGTATTCCAGTGAAAATTAGCCAGTCCTGTAATTAGATGGTATCTACATTCCTCCAAAGTAACCCACTGGTATGTTGGTGGACACATTCTTTTAGATTGTGGATAGTGCATAATTAGAACCTTTTACCTAGGATATTTGGTGTAGGTTTTTCCAAACTCCTAGACACTTCAGCACATGACTCTCTGCAGACAGTTGCATGTTCATAACCAATTGAACCAGCCAGGATTGACAAAAAATGGGCAAAGAAAGGACCTTTGATTGGGTAGTAGCATTTTACCCCCTCCCCACATGCACACGCACACGCACACACTAAACATCATCTGTAGGAATACTTGCGAACTCCTTTAGTAATCATACTACCATTGTTGCTTTTTATGTAGCAGCAGCCAATGTAACAATTTCTCTTCTCACAGATATCCCTAGGTGAAGTGCCAAAAAATGGAAAATGTAGCTTGAATCAAGCCTTTAATTCGCATTGCTCCCCATCCCACATTGTCCATCCTTAAATGACATGATGTACTATTAGTAACATTTCTTTGAGGAATACTAGATGCTGTGCCATCAGAATTAAGCTTCCATTATGCCTTTTAAATAGACACAGTAAGGAATGAAGGTGATAAAGTGCATGCATAATCCTGCCTGTTAAAGAAACGCAGTAAGGACTGAGGGTCGTAAAGTGCATGCATAATCCTGCCTGTTAAATACAGTAAGGAATGAGGGTTGTAAAGTGCATGCATAATCCTGCCTGTTAAATACAGTAAGGAATGAAGGGAGTAAATTGCATGAATAATCGTGCCTATTAAATACAGTAAGGAATGAGGGTCATAAAGTGCATGCATAATCCTGCCTGTTAAATAAACGCAGTAAGGAATGAAGGGAGTAAAGTGCATGCATAATCCTGCCTGTTAAACACAGTAAGGAATGAGGGTTGTAAAGTACATGCATAATCCTGCCTGTTAAATAAACGCAGTAAGGAATGAATGTGATAAAGTGCATGCATAATCCTGCCTGTTAAACACAGTCCCCCCACCCCCCCCAAGGGGGAAAAACCCTCCTTTTTAAAAAACCCCCCCCCCCTTTATCACGGCACCAGCAGATAAACAATTTTTAACCAAGGGAGTTTCTGTGGATGCTATGGTGGTAGCTGCTGCCACTAAGAAGGAACTAGCTGATCCTTCGGTGCCTGTCCATCCACCTAACAAGGAATCTAGGTCTATGGACAGGTACGGGAAGCGGATGTTCTCGTCAGCGACCTTTGCAATGCGTTCGCTGAACTACCTATGCCATTTTACTCGTCTTCAAAGGGACTTGATCAAAGAAGCGAGTGACATGTTGAAGGACCCTACAGCTGCGGGTTTTCAGGACAAGATGAACACTCAGCTGGCTACCCTGAATTCTATAGCTAACTCCTCCATGCGCCTCCTTTCGTATGTGGCTGATGGAGCGAGCAGGGCCGCAGGGACAGGTGTGGCCTTACACCGGCATGCCTGGATGCGGCTATGCAACTTTGCGGACCCCTTTAAAACGTCGTTCACTAATTCCCCGTTTGATGGATCATCTCTTTTTGGTCCTCAAGTGAAAGAAACCTTGACTAGGTGCGAGACTGATGGCAAGACTCTTTCTGCCGTCGGAGTCCATTTTTCTACTCCTTCTAGGCCTTACCCCAAAGGCCAGAAGGGTGGGAAAATGTGGTTCCGCAAACAACCTCAAGGGAATTTGCCTGACGCACAGAGTCGATTCCCCTCCAGAGGCAGAGGAGGGAACAATAATGGTAGACGTCGCCCCAGAGGCAGAGGGGGTCCGCAGAACCAGGGCAATCGAGAAACCTTTTCCGATAAGCCCTTTCAGCATCCCTGAGGTGTTGCCCGATTGTCCACCTTCGGAGGCAGTTGGGGGAAGATTGTCACTGTACCCAGAAGCCTGGCTATCCCTAACTCAAGACAAGTGGGTACAGTCCATCATTTCCGAAGGCTATTCCATTCCCTTCTTCGCTCCAAACCAATCAAAAATCCCTTCCAGATGTTCCACCCGCTCAAAGGGATATCGCAACTTTGGAGATTTCAAAGCTGCTTATAAAAAGAGCAATTCAGCCAGTTCCAGCAGACCAGCAAGGATCCGGAATCTACTCCAGGTTCTTTTTAGTTCCAAAGAAAACAGGGGACTGGAGACCAATTTTGGATCTCAGTATCTTGAACAAGTCGGTCAAGAAAACAAGATTTCGGATGGTCACGCTACAGTCCATCCTTCCCCTATTGGGAAAGGAAAACTGGATGTGCTCTATAGACCTTCAGGATGCGTACTATCACATAAAAATGAGCAGACGCTCCAGAAGATTCCTCCGCTTCACGCTCCAGAAGATTCCTCCGCTTCAGGCTGGGAACCAGTCATTTTCAATTCAGGGCCCTGCCCTTTGGTCTCACCACTGCCCCCCGGGTGTTTACCAAATGCATGGCAGTGGTAGCTTCTCACCTGAGACGTCAAGGATTCCAGGTGCTTCCATATTTGGACGACTGGCTCCTCACAGCTCCCACCAAGCATCTTCTTCTTCTGGCCAGGGACTACACCTTTCGCATTTGTCAAAACTTAGGCATTTCAATAAATTGCGAAAAGTCTGTTTTGTTGCCTTGTCGCTATTACCTTCATAGGCAAATCTAGACACAGTCAACATGTCTGCAGACTAACAGATCAGAGAATAGCAGACATACACAAACTGGTCTCACTCTTCAGCAGCAACAGAGTCAAAGCCAGGTTAGTTCAGAAGGTATTGGGGATTATGGCGGCTGCCATTCCTCTGCTTCCATTAGCCAGATTCCACATGAGAATCCTTCAGTGGATGCTCTTCACACAATGGTCACACCAGCAACTTCCGATGTCCCACACCATTATGATTACACAAACGTGCAAGAATCATATTCGGTGGTGGATGTCTTCCCCTCAGCTCTTGTTGGGAAGACCCTTTGTTCCTACCCCTCCGGTTGCTACTCTGACAACGGACGCCTCCCTGATCGGGTGGGGGCGGCATTATCAGGGCAGAACTGTCCAGGGCACATGGCAACCAGACGAATGCCACTTGCACATAAATGTTCTAGAGATGAGAGCAGTGCTTTTAGCATTGCAAGCCCTTCAAGACTCTCTTCCCTTGGGAACAATAGCAATCCAGATGGACAATATGTCTGTAGTGTGGTATATCAACAAACAAGGCGGAACCAGGTCCTATCCCCTATGTCGGGAAGCACTCAGACTGTGGCAATGGGCGATTTCTTCTCAGCGGTTTCTGATAGCAATGCACATCCCCGGGAAGTCCAATCAAATGGCGGACAAGTTGAGCAGAGCTATTCTCATGCCTCACGAGTGGTCTCTGAAAGACTCTGTTGTGAGAGAAATTTTTCTCAAGTGGGGTCAGCCTTGCTGCGATCTTTTTGCTACTCCCCAAAACAGCAAGTGCAGAGATTATTTCACACTTTTCCCGTTACCAGGCCAGCCCAGCAGAGACGCTCTAGTCCAAGTTTGGCCCCGGGGACTTCTGTATGCATTTCCTCCTTTCCCACTAATCTCTCAAGTGATACAGAAAGCTATCGCTCAGAAGGCCTCATTGATCCTCATTGCTCCTTACTGGCCTCGACAGGTTTGGTTCCCCTTTCTGCATCAATTTCTGTTGGAGCGACCTTGGCATCTGGACCTAGTTCCAGATCTTTTGATCCATCAGTCGGGTCAGTTACATCACTCCCTCCCCTCTCTGAACCTCACTGCTTGGTTCCTCCAGTTCCAACTTTAGCCAGGCTTCCTCAAATATCTCACTCTGTTCGAGATATTTTAATAGCCTCCCATAAATCTTCCACTCGAAAGATCTATCTGAGTAAGTGGAAACGTTTCGCCTATTGGGCTCAAAGAAGGGAATTAGATCCTTTCACTGCTCCCATCCATATGGTTCTTGATTTTCTAGCTGAACTCTTTCATGCAGGTTCATCTCCTTCTACTCTTAAAGTTCAATTGGCAGCTATAAATAACTTTCATGTGGGCATTTCAGAGTCTGCCATAATGTCCCACAAGCTTTGCAAAAGCCTTTTTGAAGGAGTTTTTCTACTCAGACCTGCTATAAGAAATCCTCCTCCTCCATTGGGACCTTAATTTAGTTCTCAGTTCTTTGATTCTTCCCCCTTTCGAACCTGCAGCTTCCTGTTCTTTGAAATTGCTATCATGGAAGACTCTCTTTCTGGTAGCTATTACTTCAGCTAGAAGAGTTTCAGAACTTCAGGCACTCAGCTGTCGACCACCATATCTATTGTTCCACAAAGACAGAGTATCCTTACGAACCAACCCGTCCTTTTTACCTAAGGTAGCCTCTGCTTCTAACCTAAATCAAAGCATTGACCTTCCTGTGTTCTTTCCAGAATATTCTAATAGGTCTGAACAAAAATTGCATTGGCTAGATGTTCATCGTCAGTTAAGGTACTATTTGGATAGAACCAAACAATTCAGAAAATCTGACCAGCTGTTTGTCTCTTATGCAGAAGGCAGAAAGGGACTTTCTGTTTCAAGGTATCACTATCTAGATGGCTAACATCTCTAATGTCCATTGTCTATGAAATAAGACACCAAAAGCTGCCTAACAAACCTAAAGCCCATTCCACCAGAGCTTTGGCTACTTCTATAGCCTTCCAAGACAGACTGCCTATTGACACCATTTGTGCAGCGGCTACTTGGGCTACTCCTCACACTTTCATTTCTCATTACAAGTTGGATTTAGCTTCTAGACATAGAGCTAACTTTGGTTCCACTGTTCTCAAGAGTCTGTTCCGATAGGCCACCCGGGACAAGGTGCTAGGGATGCGGTCCCATCCAGCAAGAATGAAGGCGAGATTGACAACTTAACATATAGAAGTTATGTTCTTACCATAACGTTCCATGTTAGTTGTCTTCTCGCCTTCTTTCTTGCGTCCCACCCTCCTTCCCCCTAGCCTGGACAGACCTAGAGGAGTTTGATTGTGACCTCTCTTTCTACCACCTCTATTGTACATAGGTATATGTTTTGTACATATGTTCCTTCTTCAGGTTTTCAGGTCACCTTCTTCCATTCCCTTGTAGAGGTGGATTCTTTCCTTTTCCAGAGGTTCTGGAGTTATTTTTGGCTGGGCACAGCTTACAAACGAGATCTGAGGTAATACCGCCTAGCATTGTGGGATATAGGGGGAGCCTCGAGCCGGTGGAACCAACTCTCGAGCTTTTAGAGTGGCCGAGTCGGAGCCGAGGTCGGCTCCGAACCCATCCAGCAAGAAAGAAGGCGAGAAGAAGACAACTAACATGGAACGTTATGGTAAGAACATAACTTCTATTTTTGTATGAGAACTAGCAAACTCAAACAAGGGCCATAGTCTCCAGGACAAACAGATATGTAGGCAATGAACATATCTAGAAAAGTAGTATAGTCATGACCCTTGTCTATAATTATGCTAATTCAAGGACTGTTTGAGGTCTGAAGTTGAGAGTCTGAGATCCCTGGCATAGAAGTTCATAGCTATGAGCTTTTAATGTGCTTCTTCCTGCAGTCCTGGATTTGAGTCCATTAAACTCCATTTTTCTACTGTTTGAGCAAATTGCTTAACAAACAGTGCTTGTGGGTAATCCATGGAAACAGGCACTTGAACCTGGTAGGTTAAACTGTTTAACAAAAAAATAAAATAAAAATTAATTTTCTAACAATTGCCTGTAACAAATATACATTTGTGTTGAATTAAGTATCTCAGTTGACATTAAATAGTATTGTCAAGCACTGTAATTTATGTCTTTCACAGTGACTGTGACTGATGTTTTTAAACATCTTTATTAAATCCTCACATTTTAAAAAATGATGCGAGTCAAATACATTTATAGACATGAAAACAAGCCATAGTACATTTTTCCATTGTTAGTTTCATAAAAATATATCTATTTTCTATTTAACAATTTTCATTCACCCCAGCTTTTGCGTAAGTTGCTCAGTTCCTGCCTTCCTGTAAGCCTCACTTCTCTTCCTGAACATTATTCTGCATGTATTGTTCCCACAAATTCCATTTATTTATATGTAATTTGATCCTTCACATCTCTGGAGATCCCACCTCCAGTTCTTTTGTCTCCAATACAATATTCAGTACTTCAGATATGGTTTGTTTAAAGGTTTTTTTTCTGTTTTTTAATCGACAATAGACGTTAGCTTTAATAATGCCTTACTTATGTCTAGGTAATTGAGATCTTTTATTCCACCGCATAAGAATAGTTACCTTAGTTGCAAATGTTTTCTCCCATAGCATTTCAGACAAAGCAGTGAATTTGAAAAATCTGCCCATTCCTTACATTCCCAAAAACATGCTCCCATCTACCTCTCCCTTTTCCATCACTCCATCAACATTTCCTGTGTAACTGAGGAACATTCTCTGAAGTCTGCATGGAGTATAAAAATACCTATAGAATCCCTTCCTTGCAAAATCCTAAACCTTCCAGCATTTGTTGCATATTTGGTTCAAATAAGTATATAATAGGCGACTGATAACCAGGGCCTTCAGAAGTCTAGCCATGCAATCCAACCCAATTCTATCCCTATGGTTCATAGGCATGTATTATAAAGGGGTATGCAAGTTAGGAAGTTTCTAGAGGTAATGTCTTTTTTATGTCATACGCAAAATTGAAATCATTGGATCTAGTGGTACTGATACTGTTCATTTTGTGGTTGCACAAAAGGTCCATCAGCGCTGGTTCCAGGAATGCTTCGTATGCCAAGCACAGACTGCCTTAGAGTATAGAGATAGGACTTTAAGGCAATCCATATAAGTCAATGTGTTTATACCCTGTATTCTGATAAGGAACCTTTGTGAACATTCGAAATGTTGCATATCTCTGGTTAGGTACATGATGAAGTGGGTATTATACTCAATGTTGGGTCTGAGAGCCATACATTTCAAGAAGTCCTTAAATGGTAAGTGTAAATGTCAAAGTGTCCATACTGTGAAGGTAGAGAGGTTATTAGAATCAGTATTCCAGTGAAAATTAGCCTACATTCCTCCAAAGTAACCCACTGGTATGTTGGTGGACACATTCTTTTAGATTGTGGATAGTGCATAATTAGAACCTTTTACCTGGGATATTTGGTGTAGGTTTTTCCAAACTCCTAGACACTTCAGCACATGACTCTCTGCAGACAGTTGCATGTTCATAACCAATTGAACCAGCCAGGATTGACAAAAAAATGGGCAAAGAAAGGACCTTTTGATTGGGTAGTAGCATTTTACCTCCTCCCCACATGCACACGCACACACTAAACATCATCTGTAGGAATACTTGCTAACTCCTATAGTAATCATACTACCATTGTTGCTTTTTATGTAGCAGCAGCCAATGTAACAATTTCTCTTCTCACAGATATCCCTAGGTGAAGTGCCAAAAAATGGAAAATGTAGCTTGAATCAAGCCTTTAATTCGCATTGCTCCCCATCCCACATTGTCCATCCTTAAATGACATGATGTACTATTAGTAACATTTCTTTGAGGAATACTAGATGCTGTGCCATCAGAATTAAGCTTCCATTATGCCTTTTAAATAGACACAGTAAGGAATGAAGGTGATAAAGCGCATGCATAATCCTGCCTGTTAAAGAAACGCAGTAAGGACTGAGGGTCGTAAAGTGCATGCATAATCCTGCCTGTTAAATACAGTAAGGAATGAGGGTTGTAAAGTGCATGCATAATCCTGCCTGTTAAATACAGTAAGGAATGAAGGGAGTAAATTGCATGAATAATCGTGCCTATTAAATACAGTAAGGAATGAGGGTCATAAAGTGCATGCATAATCCTGCCTGTTAAATAAACGCAGTAAGGAATGAAGGTGATAAAGTGAATGCATAATCCTGACTGTTAAATAAACGCAGTAAGGAATGAAGGGAGTAAAGTGCATGCATAATCCTGCCTGTTAAACACAGTAAGGAATGAGGGTTGTAAAGTACATGCATAATCCTGCCTGTTAAATAAACGCAGTAAGGAATGAATGTGATAAAGTGCATGCATAATCCTGCCTGTTAAACACAGTAAGGAATGAAGGGGATAAAGTGCATGCATAATCCTGCCTGTTAAAGAAACGCAGTAAGGAATGAGGGTCGTAAAGTGAATGCATAATCCTGCCTGTTAAATGCAGTAAGGAATGAAGGTGATACGTGCATGCATAATCCTGCCTGTTAAAGAAACGCAGTAAGGAATGAGGGTCGTAAAGTGCATGCATAATCCTGCCTGTTAAATGCAGTAAGGAAAGAGGGTCGTAAAGTGCATGCATAATCCTGCCTGTTAAACACAGTAAGGAATGAAGGGGATACGTGCATGCATAATCCTGCCTGTTAAATGCAGTAAGGAATGAAGGGGATACGTGCATGCATAATCCTGCCTGTTAAATGCAGTAAGGAATGAAGGTGATATGTGCATGCATAATCCTTCCTGTTAAACACAGTAAGGAATGAAGGGGATACGTGAATGCATAATCTTTTGAAAACAAGTCTCACTATTCTTTCTCTCAGAAAAAAAAAAAAAAATCATTAAACACTGTAAAAGCAGGTTTCATTGGTGGTGTGACTTATAATCCAGTGTCACCAAAATTCTTTTTTAATAGCATAAACAAATTACTATATCTGCTGTACACTTCACTCCTTCTCTAACACTTAACTTGACAGATATAGAGACATTGAGATATTCAGAAATTATTTTGAAAGGGCAGTTCTCACTAGTAAATGTCATACACAACATGTCTGTCTTAATAATCACAGTAGGACTGCTGTACATCACTTCTACCAAAAGTGAGTGAGTGCTGATGTCACTTCTGTCTAAAGGAAATGAGGGCTGCTAATGCACATAAGCTTCTCTTCAAAACCAAGGGCAATGGCTCTGCAGGTTCTCATGGTATTCTGCCCAAAGTGTACATTCTGTCCTGTCTCTACCTGTGAACAACAGGAGCATTCAAGAAGGCTTGATTTCCCAACTTTGGTAATAACTCCACAAAGGAGAGTCTGTCAAAGGTTTAGTGGCCACATTGAGTCTAATCCTATATTAGTTAATCTCAGGATGTTTAGCATTTTTTTTGTGAAAATGGCAGTCTTGACATACCTTGTAAGAAATGCACTTAACAATGAATTTCTGCTAAAAGACCTGTTCTTGGGTTGTCCAAAGGCGTTTGATACCATTAGCCTTGCTGGTCTTAATGAGCAAGATGTCCACATTAGGAGTGTATCAACACACTGTAATGGGAGGGGGGTCTTACAGATGAAGAAGAAAAGAGCAAGTATTAAGGAGCTACACATCAAATAGAATTAACGTTAAATGGGGACCAAAACTCCTGTTAAGTTTAAGGATGATGAAAGATTCGTTCTGCAAAGCTGAGTTCTTAGGCCACTATTTTTCTGCCTGTATTACACGGAAGACTTAGTGAGTGCCAACTAATAGTCCAGTACACTAATAACATTGCACTTTTATACATGGCTGAATGACACTCAGAGACTTGGACAAAAAGTTCCGACTGGCCTATGAGTTTTGGAATGTTAGCTTTAAAACTCCTGTATGTTGTTATAGCAATAACCAATTATGTGGGTGTGATATATTGAAGATTTACCCATGTTTGGCATGGTTTAATCATGAAAGCAAAGCCCGAGTGATTAAACAAAGCCAACAGTGGGCAAGTCTTCAGTATACCACAGCCAGGAGTCAATTATTGCTTTTATATGGTGACATTATATAAGGAAAAAAATTGCATACTTTTCTTAAATAATGTCTTCGTATAATGACTCTGTGGTGGTGGTGTACTTTCGTTAGATGTCCTGCTGCCTTTTTTTTAATGTACTGCGCATACATATGGGACTTACATTCCCATGCTTGCACAGTACATCAGTGCTTTGGAAAGGAAGCAGCCGAGAAAGGAAGGTCTGTGTTGCTCCTTTTTAAAAAAAAAAAAAAAAAAAAAAGTTGAAATTTGGAAACTTTAGAGGTATGACAAAGATAGGACAGAGAAAGTACAAGGAAAATCCAGTATGTTTCTTTAGTTTTGAATAACGTACCTGATATTCCTAGTATTTTCTCCGTCCTGTTTCTCTTGTACCTCCGGACTGTCCAGATTCCTAATCATATTATTATTATTTTCTTTTTTTTTTATGGTGAAGAAAACTTAAAAAGTTACAGAATATATTAATGGATGAAAGTCTGGGCAACCAGGAATTTTTCTATTAGTATGTGTTAGATTTACAACAGGCACACTGCTTGGGTTGATCAGTCAACTTGCTCGTTTTCAAATGTTAACAGCCAGTCATTGTGTAATATAGCAATAACCCACGCCTGGGTGTGGGTAATGCTGGATGTACCCACGGTTAATGTGGTTTGGTCATGAGGGTGAAGCCTGAGTGGCCAGACAAAGCCAACCGTGGGTAAATCCAGCATTACCCACACCCAGAAGTGGGTTATTGCTATTATACAATGACATTATTTAAGAAAAAAATCATTACTTTTCTTAAATAATGCCATTGTATAATGCCTCCTTGCTGCCCTTCCGCAGCTGTCTGGTATGCTGCGGCAGTTCTGATGTACTGCGCATGCATATGCCTATGCAGTACATCAGAGCTGTGGGCAAAAGCAATGGAGAAAGCAAGATCTCCATTGCTTTTTACAAACTGTCTCGCTATGTTAAAGGAGTTTAACATAACGAGACAGTGTGAAGCAACGGAGATCTTGCGTTTCTCCATTGCTGTAAAAAAGAGTTATAGTAATGGAAAAAGTCCAGACGACCGGACCTTTTTTCATTACTATAACTCTGATTTACAACGTACCTGCTGACCAATCAGCGTGCACATTTTTGAATATTAATAGGGGGTCATTGTATAATAATCATTAAGAAAACAAGTGTGCTTTGACTTACTGAACTTCAGCGTACCACCCGTAGTCTGTCATGGATGATTTTTCTGCCACTCATAATATATCACTGTTGTTTAAAACATAACAGAAATGTTTCTACTGGGGAAGGCTACCATCCCAGCACACCTCAAACTGTAAATATCCTACCTTCTAAGCTATACTGACATGGTGAAGGAAAGGGAAATATTTCCATTTCTTCCAAGGTGGTGTGATCCCAGAATTTGTAGATATAGAGATCAGCTGCCCCTAAACAAGACCCTCTATAAAAACACTTTAAAACAGTATTTTACTTTAAAACATTATTTTTCTTTACATGTTCAGCATGCATCAGACAGAGTTGTAGGAATAATATTTATATGTCAGGGTTTTGCAAGCATGGCTTCCATCATATCAAGTAGCCCTAAAAACGTTATCTCTGTTTTTCCCGCAGTAACTATTGTCATTGTGCCTAGTCCAACATTTAAACTGGGGACACAGCAGCCTGCATAACAAAATAAAATATCTGGGTGTGTTACTAGATATCACTATGTTCCTAGAACAACAAAGTTGTATGTCATTTAAAATATGCAGTCAACTCTTAACTAGACTTTACAGCATAATAAATAACATCATTCTGTCATCAAGGGTTAAAACTGACAACTACTCAGTATTCCTTTCACCTTTTTACAATAGCATATTATACACAGATCTAATTCTGGGTGGCATTGCTAATTATGAAGAAAGTTAGAACTCTAAAGGACATTATAGAGAAGTAATGAACCATTGAAGAGTGTTGTTAAGGCCAGAAGCTGCAAGCAGAGGACTTTCCCTGCTCTGAAAAGTCTGCTGTTCTGTAATGTCACAAAGGACATTATTCTGCTTAGTAAACAGCTTATATGTTTATTTACATGTATTTTTTAATGCAAGCTTTTATTTTTAAGCCCTTCATGTTATGTTTCTTGGTATTTTGGGGAAAATATAGTCTCACTTTTGTTAGTATGCTTTATTTATTTTGTACAGCAAATATTTTAATACAGCAAACTGTGGACCTATTTCAAAGTCATTTAGGGATTTAATGATTCTTTTATTTTGCGGTTAAGGCAAGCAGCTGAAATGTGAGCTAAACCACAGTGAAATAAAAGTCTACATTTGGTGCTGCACAGGAATGTTCATGAGTGGTATAAAACAACAAAAGTTTAAAAAACTAGCATGTAGCAGGAGAAAATCAGGATTCTACATTGGTCATTTTGTAAGTCATTTGTTTTTAATGTTTATATTTTCAAGTCTACAAGTACATTGATGCACTGTTCTATTGGCTGGCTGCATCCTCTGTTTTCCTCTATATTATTTACAAAATTAATTTGTTTGCATTCAGGTTTTCCAAATACAGAGGTAAAGACCTGGTTTACAACACAACACACAAACATACTTTTAGCAATCTTTCCTCCTCTTTCATTCTCCTTTAAGGAACACTTGGCAAGCTTAAGACTAGGCACTGACATTGCTTGTGATCTGAGCAATAGACAATTGCCAGGCTTCTTCTTATGTTTTCCTTGCACCCTAGGAAATTCCATTTTCAGTAACTTAGTGCATGTAAGTATGAACATTGAGACTTTGTTGCTCGTTAATGGTTCATTGCACATCTAAAAATGTATGGTCTGTTAGTTCCTCCAGTCAGACTGTAGAATATAAAGAAGAGATCAGGAGAAAAAAGACAGAAGTAATCACTCAAGCTGTTTTCATTGTAGAATGTTCTGGAGACTTTAATGGTAGGCATTGCATCACTGAAGGTTTACAAAATGTGACATGATACATTTATTGTTAATAATTTGTCTGTTTGATCACTCATGTTTTATACTAGGCTTCATACTGCATTATCAGCAGATGTCTTCATAGTTTTAATCAGTCAGTCTTTGGGATTTAAAAAATGAATTTTGTGTGTGTGTGTGTGTGTGTGTGTGTGTGTGTGTGTGTGTGTGTGTGTGTGTGTGTGTGTGTGTGTGTGTGTGTGTCTAACCAAACTTGGCTTTTTGCTATCCAAAACACTGGTAACTTAATCTAACATACCGAACACCAGATGAAGAAACTCGTTTCTATTTAGTTGCACTCACTATACACACAGACTTATCCTCCTCTCTGACATGAAGAAACTCATACCATCACACACACTCATATCATCCTTCATGCCACAATTTTTATTTGTTTTTGTTGGGCACTTTTGTGTATTGTGTATCATGGTACTTGTATATAAACGTATTGAAATCTTTCTTGAAAATTGGGGAAATCAGACAACTTAATTACTGCATTCATTAGGAATAACTGTAAAAGTAGAATATGGCACTTCACATTACAACTCAAGTGTTTCTTCCCTGTCCAATTAAGTCAACAAATGTTAACTCCATGTAATTCCCCTAATCCTACTATTAGGACGTTGCTCATGTTACATATGTTAATTCATAGAATTAATTTGTTTATTACAAGATGCATGCTATAAATGCACACCACCAGTGATCCAATTTATGCACATTCATGCTGAAGGGCAGCTGAGACAGAAAACTGATGGTCTTGTGCTGCACTTACCATGCAGCACAGGGAGCTGTGTTTCTCATGCAACCAAAGCATTTATAGGTAGGGTGTAGCACACAGAAGCCCTGAGACTTTGGCTATACTCTATTACCTGCATTGCACTGTACCTTTTGTCATATAATTACTTGTAAGGGCCAAGGGAAGGAACTCTGTGGCTGAACTGACATTCAAACACCTGTGCACCTTTGAGTTTAATCCTGTGACAGAGAAAGTAAGCACACACATTAATTTCTGTTGCTGTGGTGGCATATGCTGCTTTTTATTTCACAGAACTACCTTCTCATGTTTGTGTACTTCTGGACTTTTTATTGTTTTAGTGAAGGTCTGCTTCCGTATCCATAACGACAATCAGTAGAATTCTGTTTGAGGGGTGGAGTTACCGTTGAAGGGAAATATGACTTTTGCCAGAATATTTGTGTGCTGCTAAAAGTTGTAGATGTTGAAAATGAAAATGTATTCATAAAGTTGAAAAGAAGAAATATGTTATCTGCAATAATTGTTCTTTATTTTTTGCAGTGAGAAATAGTCTGAGCTTTTCTGATTTCTGACACATACTCCACCTCCATGGCTGATGTGTAAGCTCAACAGTGCAAGTCCTGGTATGCCTTCCCCTTTACTACGTGTATAGTGAAGGTTACTGCACATGCTTTATGTTGCTTGTTGAATCTAGCACACATGCTTGCCCCATCTATACTGCATGCTGTACATCACTGTCTCCAGTAGGTGTCAACAGTTAGCAGACTGGAAAAGTTCCCTATTCAGAATGGATAAGCCATCATAAGACACTCACTGCCTCCTTTGCCAGCTCCACAGACACAGGTTATCCTAGGGCAGCACAGTGTCAGGATTTAACTGTGTCTTCCATGGAGACAGCTCTATTTTTTGGACAGGCAGAATCAGTAATGAAATATATTTACTAAGTACCTGAATGTTACCTTCAACTAAGCTGCTCAGTCATTGCTGAATTGAAAACAAAGTACTCACAAATGCATAATTAAAGAGACAAGCAAGGCATTCCCTCATCCAGTTCCACATAATTAAAGAGACAAGCAAGGCATTCCCTCATCCAGTTCCATGATGCCACAGCAATGTGACATCATTATGACATCAGGAAGTGACTGAAGGCCATGTCTCAACACAGATCTGGCCAGTGTTCATTTAATAAATTCATCCAAGAAAATAAAAGTCATTAGCCTAAATTCTGGAAATAGCTATAGCTTCACTGAAGAACTATAATTACAGTGTGTGATGACATATTCTGCAGACTGTCCAACTGGGTAGCTGTGCTGATGCATTTTAGCACAGAGTCCTTCCTAAGTTAAGACTGTGTGACCTCATCCTGTGTCAGCTTGTTTTCAAGTCGTTCATTCCACAAATTCAGCAAAGTGTAAACAGCTTGTGCTGAGTCCACTTCTGTTTATCCTAAGTGATCCCCATTTTATGATTTCAGGTCAACCATTTTTTACCCTGCGCTTATGCACAAAGTACCCTCATGACAAATGCAAGACTTTTTTAAATGCAGCAATGTAAGTGTAAATCACATTATTTAGACTGAAAACATTAATCTGTCAAAGCAGGAGTTTATTACTTCTGCAAAAAATGAAGGCTGAATTCTCAACAGGGTTAACTTAGGTCAGGAGCCATCTGTTTTAGTACTCTTGGCCCTCATGTTCTTTGCAATAGTTTAGTCCTAATTTCCTTAGCTGGTTTGCTTGATTTTATACGTGTATGTCTAATGCAGGGTGTGTTGCTTCCTTAAATTGCAGACAGCTTCAGAATTTTTGTTGATCTTTTCTGAAGGATTAATAATTTGCACAGTTGTAAGATGAAATGATGACATTAAGGAGGAAATTATGTGATGTCTAAAGGATAATATAGAAAAGCATAGTTCAACAGAGACAAATATATGGTATGTAAAGCCATATACCAAATGTGCAGTGAATGCAGCTACATGTTTTGCTGTTTGAGCAAATAAATCCAGCGTTCATATGTCAAGAGGTACTAAAGATAGACATTCACACTTAAAGCTTCATTCTTTAAAACTTAGTTTTACAGACAGGATTTTGCAAGTTTGTGGATTCTGCCTTTTGGCTTCTAAATTAAGCATTTTTTATTTCTATATAAACACTTTAGAAGGCAAAAGCAACACATAAAAATGTATCGGCTTGCCTTATGCCAAGTTCTTTAGTGCCTTTGCCAAGTTACTTTAATCCACAAGAAGCTTGTATTCATGGCTGTGAACTGGGTGCATGCTGTTACAGCTACTGATTATACTTTCCTAAACATTTTACATATTTTGCTTCAAATTACAAACTATCATGTTATTATGCTGTATTATTGATGTGGCGCCATCTGGGACTTTATGATGTCCCTTATTAACTATACAACCACTTGTATAATGCAGTTGTGGTGTTTGATATCAGTTATACTTTGTTTAATTTTTGATACATCTATATTTAATTACCCAGACTCTTACCTACTCTCTCTTCACTTTCTAACATACCATGTAATGGAGTGATCTCTAACTGCCTTCTATATCGCTGTATGTCCATATCATGTGTAATATTGTATTACAACTAAGGTTTTAAGTTGTACCATCTTGTGTATTGCTTTTACTAACTACTTTGATTGTAATGTTGTATATTACTGTGTACTGCATCCTTGGGACGCCACTGAAGGTGGAACTTTGCTGGATATTACTTAACAAATGTAGATAGTAAAAAACACTGAAAAATTCTGCTATTTGATGCAGGAAGGAACATTTTCTAGAGTACTTTCTGCATACCCTTTTAAAGAGATGTAATGTTATTCTGCATTTAATGGATCATGTCACATGACCTGAGACTTCATGGAGGTCTGTTTCCCCTTGTATTGCAAATCTGATTCTACCTTCCTTTAGCTGATGGCAGGAGCTTCTGTAAAAGTTTCCTGTCAGCTGTACTTCGCAGAACACTGACTGCTAACCGAACTTAGAAAAAGTAATTTACTGTGTGCACATGTCCCAGAATCCTATAGCACATCTGAAGACAAATGCTTTACTGCATGTTGCTGTGGTCCTGGAAGATTGACCCAAAGTGTAAAACAGATGATAGGGCTAAAAATTCAAATGTTAGGCCTTACTGAAGTTGTAGTGAGGTATTCCTGAGTCTCCATTTGGACATTTGACGTTGGATGTGCTACATGCTTAAAGACACCTTATTTAGCACTCTAAGCATAGTTGTGTAGCTCTGTGACTACTAACGGATGTGCAGTCAAATTCATGGAAGGGCAGTGTACATCTATTCCATTTACCCTTTCTTTCTGAAAAAAGAAGCTATTCTGCATTTTTTAACATCTAGCACAAGTGCTTCTGTTGCAGTCTATTTTTACTTTAGCTGTATTAACAGTAGTGTTCAAGAAGTCATTTGTGGATTTGAAAAATAATTTAAAGCTCTGTAAGCAAGTTTCAGTGCATTTAGTATATTCTTTATAGATTATCAGCAGCATTTCTTTATACAACCTATAAACATGTCACAATTCTGCCATCTTTTGAAATCAAATGTAATATGCTAGGTACTTAAAAAGTCTTAGGTATGCATACTAGTTGATCATTTTAAAATACCTCATTCAGTGGCAGATAAAGCCAAGTAATGTCATGCTCATCTCATTAGAAACTTGTCTAATTTAAAAAAGTTAAAGTTTTTGTGGTACCCCAAAATCCTAGAATCTCCCACCATTGGCATACTTTAGGTTGGGAAGAGGAAGGTATTGCTTTTCCTAACATTGAACTATATATCACATCTATGATTATAAAAACAGTTTACATGTGGCTAGATTCATCTTTTACCTCATGTTGGAAATCAATTCATGAAACATTGATAACACAAAATAATAAAAATTAATTGAGCCATTTATAAATATTGATAGAAATGTATTCTTATGGATTATAAAAGGTTATTTATTGAATGAAAAACACCAATATATCCACTTTCATTTTATGAATCAAAATGTTATATTATTTAAAAATCTCATTAACTCTAATTATTTATGTAAAGATCTAGCAATAATAGTATTCCCAATAGCTTACACTAGTGAATGTCTAATATCTTTTAATACTAAAAAAATATAGATTTGAAGGAGAATGGGTTATATATTGGCATCAATTCTTATCAGGAAACAAAATACATTCTGCAGATTATTTAATTGCAAAATATAGCATAGAAAGTAATAGTTGGTTAGACTTGCAAACATGTAAAAATTTATATAAGATAAAAATCAAAGTAACATTTAGTACACAAAATACTCAGATTCTCAAAATTCTAAACCTTTTGTTTAATACCAGTAACAAGTCATCTAATAATATTTATTCATTATCAATAATTTACAAAATCCTAAGAACTGAATTTGTTTTATCTGATAGCTCATTCTGGTCATATTCAACTAAAATTAATAAATAAGATTTTTTTTCAGATAATAATAACAAAGTAATATTGAAATCAGCAGGGAAAAACATATTCCCCATATTGAAAGATATTTACATGGAAATTTATGCATAGAAAATTTTCTCACAACTCAAAAGATAGCAGCTATATATAAATCAGATAACACAAACTGTTGGAGATGTGAGATAGACCTTAATGCTGATTGTCAACATGTGATAATTGGTTGTTAAATAGTTCTTTAATTTTGGACTGACTACAGAAACTTGTGTAAAGCATTGTGGTCAGATAAGTGTAACATCTCAAATTATCTTATATTATTTAATCTACGTATACCTGAAATGATTCCAGTATCACAAATACCTCTTCTTTGGAGTATTTCGGCAATAGCTGGAAAAACCATTACAGAAAACTGGAAAATGATGACTACTATCTCATTCAGTAATGAATTTATCTGTATAGCAAAATCAGTATGTAATAACAAAATACTTACTATAAGAATGAGAACTAAAAATGTGACACGTAAATTATTAGCTTGGGAAAAATTACAAAGCTTATTAGAAAAATATTAATTATATAAGAAATATTTTGAAATTTGTTATGGACTTTGTAAATAGTATGTACATAGTTTCATTAGATTGTTAATTAATTATTGTGTGAATAATTATTGTTTTGTTTTAAAATCAAGTAAAAAGTTAAAAAAAAGAAACTTGTCTAATTATGGGCTGTCATCAATTTTAAGAATTTTATTTTGTAAGAATTCGTAATCAGAGCTATCACTAATTACTGTATCAGAATATTTTATCAATTCAATAACCAACTGTTCAGGTTTGCTTGTAGTAACCTTTTTGAAAAAAAATATGAATAGAGCCTGGCCAGCCTTTACCTAATTTTAAATACACAACCCATTAATCATATTTTAATTATTGTGTTACCCTATCCCCTGTAACTATGAAGCTTTGCATCCAATGATCTATTTGTTTCCTTGTACACTGGTGTTCTAGGACACTGGGAGAGGAGCCAAGAATTAGGAATCGCAGCTGTCATGCAGCCAGGTTTAGGAGGCATTCTCATATATACTGAGCACTCCCCATTGGCTGAATAGTTTGGTGCAATGCCCATTAGACTGAGCAAGTACTGCTTCATGATTTTACATACCTTAAAATGCAGCTGAAGTACAGTGTACTCATTAATGGGCTTTCCTTCTCCAGATGCCCTTTGTTATTCCTGCAGGAGCTGTGCTGCAGAGCCATCTTCCTGACCCAATGACTCGAAGTATGAACAGTGTTCATCCTCAGGGAAGGGCTCCCACTGGAGGTGGGTGTGCATCAGGGTTCATCTCTGAGCCCACTGTTGTTCATTCTGGTGATGGACTAAATTAACAAACTGGTCGTAGGGGAGAGATCAACAAAGTTACTGTATACAGATGATGTAGTATTACAGACAGACTCTGAGCAAAAACTTCAGCAAAGGAGAGCAGAATGAAATGCAAAACTGAAGGCACATGGGATGAAAGTGAGTACAGATAAGACAGCTGTATTAGCAACAAACAAATGGGGAAATCAGGAGAAGAACCTGAATATTGAGATAGAAGGGAAATAGTGGGACAGGTTAATAGTTTCAAGTATCTGGAAGGGGGGTTGAGGAGATGGGGAGTCTGAAAGAGGGGGTCAAAGCTTGAATCAGACTGGCTGCAGACACCTGCCTGAGACTGTCGGGGTAGTATATGACAGAAGAATGCCAAAGAAGATGAAAAGGAAGTTATATAAAACTGTGGTGTGACCAATACTACTACTATATGGTATCCAAACCTGGGCAGTAAAGACAGACCAATAAGTACCTGAGATGGGTGGTAGGATGCACCCAGTGGCATAGATAAATGTGGACATTAGAGCAGAAGCCTATGTAGCTCCAGTTGCAGAAAAGGTAAAAAAGGACCCATTACAGTGATTTGGCTACATGTGCAAAAAGCAGAAGACAATCTGATGAAAAAGATTTGAGACAGATAGGAAGAAGGCAAAGGGGAAACTAGGGCATGCAGCAAAGAGGTGGATGGATTGTGTGAGAGAAGATCTGTGACAATCAGTCAAAGAAGATAGGAGAGTGTCACTGACTCAACATAAATAATGATAGAGGAAATAACTCCCCATTACTATGTAAAAAATGGGAAAGGGGGGGGGGGTTGATGATTTCTGATGGCAGTCCTGTAGCAGAACTTGCTATACTCCCTCCTTCTATAATGGGTAAGGTGCCATCCTACTTTTCAGACTTATTCTTTCTATAGTGGGTAAGTTGCCATCAACCACTTTTTGTTCTATCTTTTCCCTCCCTTACACGCTCACACTTGCATTTACACACACACACACAAATTCACTTCCTTCATTGCCTATGCCTCTAACTGAACTCGTTGTTGGGGGGGGGGGGTACTTATTGCCAAAACCTCTACTTTGTGGAGATGTTGTTTTAATTACTGAATGTCTAACATAAGTCTGATCTCAGACATTTTAGGCATGCATAACCTGTTTTAAATTTATTTAGCCCAGTCTCTGTTTTTGTTATTATATTTTGCAATGATTTCTGAAAGTCTGTTCTTCGCATATTTTCAAACAAAGGGTGGGACAAAAATTGTACTACAGTGTTGTGTGATATCCAGTCTTTCAGTGTCTATACAAGAATAAGTGTGCATATATAGTTGCAGGTCATTTTGTTGAGTAGACATTTCAATGGTCGCTGTAGCCTCTTATGCATTTGGTGAACGTGCAAGAAAAGATTTTGTGTTTCATGCAGGCTGTTTGTCCCTTTTCTTTGTAGCAGCTGTGTAACTGAAGAGTTAGTATATGCAAGCAAGAAAGTGTGGAGTGCTCCCTCACCCCATAAAAGCACTGTTTTGGTTCATTAATTTTCTATGGAGTTATCTGTGGCATACAGTTTTTTTTTAAAATATGACAGTTGACTAATGTATTGAGAATTGCCTATAGTGATGGATAGGTATTTACCCATATCAAACACATATATAGATATAATTATTGTTTGTCCGTCATTGTTGATGATAACCAAGGACATCACATTAAGGAGGTTGACTGGGTATGGTGTGTCTGGCTGTGGCTGATCAGTCCAATGCTAGCTCGGAAAGCTCTGCCACACGTCGGGCACAAGTGGTCTGTTGAGTTGGTTGGCAAAGAGTTAGCTATGAATTTATGCAGCTCACACTTCCTCTGCACCTGTACAGTCCTCCTCTGCTCATAGGAAATAGTACCTTTGCTGATGCAGCTTCGCCAGGCGGGATGGTCTTGCACTAGGGTTTCCCAGGAGTCCAGATCAATGCCAAAGCTCTTCAGAGAGACTCTCAGCATGTTCTTAAAGCACCACTTCTGCCCACCTTGTATGCATTTGCCTCCCATGAGTTCACCATAGATCAGTCTCTTGGGCAGGCATTTGTCTGGCATATGTACAAGGTGGCCTGCCCACCTGACTTGGGCTCTCCTCAGCAGGGTGTAGATACTTGGCAGTCCAGATTGAGAGAGCACAACCGTGTCTGGAACTTTGTCCTGCCAGGTAATTTTCAGCAGCCTTCTTAAGCAGTTCATATGAAAGTAATTCAGCTTTTTGGTATGACGTTCATACACAGTCCATGTCTCACAGGCATACAGTAGTGTGGGCAGTACAACTGCCTTGTACACCTTCAGCCTTATGGACATTTTGATGCTTCTCTTCTCCCAGACTGACTCCTACAGCCGTCCAAATGTGGAGCTTGCCTTGGCAATGTGTGTGTCTACCTCATCCTCAATGTTCACAAATCTGGAGAGTGTGCTGCCGAGGTATGTAAACTTGTCAACAGCCTTCAGGATCTCACCTTCAGCCGTGATGGTTGGTTTAGCATACATCTTCTGCGCTGCAGGCTGATGCAAAACCTCAGTCTTCTTGGTATTGATTATGAGGCCGAAGTTTCTGCAGGCATTGGAAAAGCGGTTCATGCTCTGCTGCATCTGGACCCCATGGCAGCACTGAGTGCGCAGTCATCTACAAACAGGAAATCATGTACAAAATCCTCTCCAACCTTGGTCTTGGCCTGTAGCCTCACAGGTTGAAGAGCCTGCCATCAGTCCTGTATCTGATCTTGATCCTGGTTTCATCGCAGAAGCCATCTGACAACATGGCTGAGAACATCATGCTGAACAGCAAAGGTGCCAGTATACAGCCTTGCTTGACTCTGTTGGTGACTGGAAGGCATCAGAGGAATCTCCATTGCCAAATACTTGCATGCCATCATGGAAATGGCACACTATACTGATAAATTTACCTGGGCAGCCAAACTTCTCCATGATCTGCCATAGCCCCTTATGACTAATGGTGTCAAAGGCTTTGTTCAAGTCCACGAATGTCCCTGTTTTGTTCCTGGGAGATCTCCTTTAGTTGATGTGCTGGAAATGTCATGTCCACTGTCCCTCATCTCTCTCTAAAGCCACACTGACTCTCTGATAGGTGTCCATCTTCCATGTGTTGAGTAAGGAGGTTAAAGAGGATTCTGGCAAGGCTTTTGCCGGCAGTGACCAGGAGAGAGATTCCTCTGTGGTTGTCACAAGACTGCCTGTTTCCCTTTCTCTTGTAGAGATGGATGATGGAGGCATCCTTGAGCTCTTGAGGGATAACTTCCTGTTGCCACATGGTCCGAAATAGCTCGGTGAACTTCTGTAACAAGACTGGGTAGATTTCAGATGGTATGGAGTCAGAGCCTGGTGCTTTACCATTGGAGGGAAGCTTAATTGCTTCCTTAACCTTGGATTCCTTTGGAGATTCTACCAGGGAGGTGTTAATGGCGACTTGTGGCATGCAGTCAGTGGCTTCGGCATTGATGGAGGAAGGCCTGTTCGGGGCATTGTTGAAGTGCTCAGCCCAGCTTTCCAGGATGGCATTCTTATCAGTAAGCAGGGTGGACCCATTGGCACTGAGCAGTGGTGGTGTTCGAGAGGACTGTGGCCCATAGATGGTCTACAGGGCAGTGTAGAAATGCTTGAAGTTGTTGCTATTAGCGTACTTCTGGATCTCATCTGCCTTTCTGCTAAACCAGGAGTCTTCCATCTGTCTGAGCTTTGCTTGCACCTGGCTTTTGATGGAGTTATAGGCTGCTTTTTTGAAGATGTATGTAGTGTCTTGCTGGAGGGATCTGAAGGCTTCACACTTCTTATCCAGCAGCTTCTGAATGTTTTCATCATTGTCATCGAACCAGTCCTGGTGTTTGCATATGTTCAGGTACAAATGAGTGAGAGCAGTGTTGTAGACCACATCCCTAAAGGCTACCCAGTCCTCTTCTGCACTGTTGGTGCCAAAGCTGAGTTGGTCAAGCTTACTGCCAGGGTCCTCACTGAGGTTTTGGTACACACATTCAAGTGCCTATTGGTCTCCTTTGCAGGCACTGCCTGGGCTGAATGTGCATGTTGAGTTTTTAGAAGAATAGTCTCTGGTCTGTCCAGCAGTCTGTGCCACACATGACCTTAATCACTCTAACGTTCTGCCTGTCCCTTCTCCTTACTATGATGTAATCAGTGAGATGCCAGTGCTTGCTGCGTGGGTGCATCCAAGATATCTTGTTATGGTTAGGTAAGTGAAAGACTGTGTTTGTAATCAACAGGTCATGAGCTGCGCAGGTCTTCAGAAGTAGATGACCATTGCTGTTGCTTTTGATGACTCCATTCCTCCCAATGACTCCCGCCCATGTCTGGTAGTCTGCATCAACTCTGGCATTGAAGTCGCCTAAAATGAACTTGTCCGCCTTGGACACAGATGCTATGAGGGACTCCCAAGTCTTCATAAAACTTGTCTTTGATCTCCTCTGGGTTTTTCATTGTGGGGGCATATGCACTGATGAAGGTGATGTGGCGCTTTCCTTTGAGGGGGAGTCACAGAGACATGAGTCAGTCATTAAATTCTTTTGGGAGGCTGACTAACTTGCTGATCAAATTAGATCTGATGGCAAAACCCACTCCTGCTTCACAACATTCATTGCTGCAGTGGTCACTCCAAAAAAAGGTATAACTGGCATTGACTTCTGTCAGCTGGCCTTCATCTGCAAACCTGGTCTTGCTGTGGGCTACTATCTGGATGTTGTACCTGCCAAGTTCTCTTGCAACAAGTTCTGTCCGTATCTCTGGTCTGTCTGTTTTGGAACTATCCATGAGCGTGTGCCCATTCCATGTGCCAATGGTGAGTGAAGTCACCAATGTTTTTTTCCTTTCTGATTCAACCACATAATTAGGATCCCTGCCTGCCGCAGCATGCAGGCCAGGGGTGGAGTGAAGCAGGCTGTGTTTAGGGCACGTTTTCTAGCCTCTTCCTCAGACCATGGAGGTGAGCAGAGCGATCCTAAATAAGGCTGCTCAGACACCCGGGGGTTGCTGAACTCCACTGCTGCTTCGGTCCAGTAGAGAGCGTCCCATTACCATGGGTTACCTGTGTGTGGAGTTGTGGCTACAGCTTCCAGTGTATCCACACCTGCTGCTTCATCATTCACCCATCACCACAGGACTTGATGGGGGTGGGGGTGATGTCTTGTGTGTGAATTGGATTATAGTGAGGAAGAGTTGGGCGGATCGTCAGTCTCACTCTCTCTCTACCCAACCTATCTTGGTCCAGTGGCAGCACATAGTCAAGACTGGAGATGGGTTGGGATGCAGTGGATGGCCAACAGTGTCCTAATGTGTCTCACTGTGCCCTATTTGCACTCCACAGCACTTGCTGAGTCTGCCTTCCTGCCCGTTGAATCAGTCTGGTATTTTCCTCCGCGCAGTCCACCGGATCCAGTCTTCGCATGCATAGGTAGACAAGCCCTGACTCACTGAGAGTTGCAAACCCATCGGCTACCCTCACCTGGTTTTGCCGGCCAGTTGAAGCCATTGCACATGGTGTGGCCACTGTTGCATGCAAACAGCTACAAGGAGCCACAGGTGAGAGCTGAGTGTCAGGTGAGGACCAAGGTGGGTGAACTACTCCGAAGATCATGACGTTCACCCATCAGACGTGCTACCTCTCCCTGGCACTCCATACTTCCCCATACACCCACATATATAAATCTGCAAATTCCTGTTCATTGAATGGAGGTTGATTATCAGTTCATAAATAATCAGGAATGCCAAGTAATGAAAATATTTTGTCCATAAAAGAAGTGACTGTATTAGCACACTTGTGGACAAAGGACCATAAACAATTGCCCTGAGTTATGTCCTTTGCTATAGTGGGATTTCTGACATTTGGAAAAGCCTGAGGTGTTATTCTTCACATCAGCTCGATGTGTTAAATCACAGTAAGACCACTCAACATCTAAGACTGAGAAACCTGGACAAAGCTAAAAATAATGTCGGGACACAGATTAAAAATCAGGAACAATTTTTAAATATTGCTCTTATAAACTTAGAAAATAGCTGTAATAATAAGTGTTGTGTTTTTGTGCATTTTCTGAAGGATATGATGTATGAAACTCAAAAGTATATCATTATTCAGTGACTTCAGCTCCCAGTGATTTGCCAGAGAACAACAAATTCTGAGGAACAGATCAAAAATATGCAGCAAGAATCTGAGCATTCTGCAAAAATCTGGACAGTTGAGAGGTATGGAAACCTAGCCTAAATACAAATGTCAGTATAAAATCTTTTGTCTCACTCAAGATTTTTTGCACTTAGTGTTCTTTACCGTGAGTCATACAGCTCCAATTTGTAAGTATTTAGGTATTATCATTCTGTTCTTCTGAGGATGAATGCATTATCACGAAAGACACCAAGTTTGTGCTAGCAGTTAGCCAGCTGTTTCAGAATAGAAGCATGCAGAATCTCAGCTCTGATTTTCATACCAAGAAATTGATATAAATCATGGCTTGTTTTAATTTGTAGCTCTCCAATGTGACAACTTTCACAAAAATGCATTTAATACAGTGAATTTAAAATATTCATATGTAATCTCATATTCCTTACTGGATAACAACTTACCAAGTGTCTCACAAAATATTACTTTATAATAAGCAATTCCCTTTAAAATAATTTCCACTTCAAAGAAGCTAGCACTAAAAAATTAGTACTATTTTGAAATGCAAGCTTTATACCATTTTCATGAAAAACTGCATAGTGTTTTGAAGAAAATGATGATTCATGTGTAGAGAAAACAAACGTGGGTGGAAACCGTCATTACAGTTGATGTTTGTGCAGGACTACTGTTTGCTGCTCTGCTTCATGTAGGTGATACTTTAAAAAAATCGTGTCATTGATGTAGAAAATTAACATTTGAAAACAAAGACAAACGAAGCTTTAAGGGAAAATTAAAACAATTTAATTAATTTACATAAATGAATACAAACAGCCTGCCCTTATTAAGATTTTATCTGGAGCAAGAGCTGTTAATGTTTAAAGCAATTCAAAATAAGTTAAGGTAGAGAAGCCTAAAATATCTGAGGAATGCAGAAAGAAAGAAATCTGTAGATAATTAGGAAAGCTTTGTATCAGTTTAAGAATAGTGTAAAGTTGTAAATGTAAGACTAAAAAGCAATGGAAACATTTAATAACAAGCTACAGCAAAAGAAAGAATCTCATTAAGTTAGTAATTGCAGTGAAAATGACGAAATGGATGTTAAATATGCCGCTGCATGTAACGGATTGTAGCTAGGGAACAGTGTGTAAGGCTTCAGTATGTTTAATGAAAGTAGCTTTAGGTACATTAAGGAAGCAGCTTTATCGTTTTTAACCTGTTTTGGCCTTTTTTCTGTTTTAAACATCAGCAGCTACTGGCAACCCTTCAGACTTGTTCATTTGTAAAATCCCACCAAGAACATAACTCCATGGAGGCGTTCTCTCTCTCCATTGTGGATTCACTTGTAGCCTGCTGTATTCTTAGAGGTGTAAGAGACAACAAGTAGAAGTTGAACATCCCTGGCACCCTCTCACTTTTTTTTATCTGTCCTGGGTTGCTCCACCATCTGATGCAACAGACGTCTTACCAAAGTTGGGTCTGCAGATCTGATTCATGTGGAGTGTGCCTGGTCCTAGACAAATAGCTAATCTACAGTTTCCATCACTGTTGTGCTGCTTGTCTGGCCAGTGCCCATCACTGACCAAGAATGTTCCAACAGTCTCCTGTGTTTACTAAGTGGCACTGCTGGAAAAAGGAATGTTTCTTTACCTCTATGACATCAGGCATGGTCATCTGAGGATCAGTGAATATGGTGACAGCTGGGAATGGTCACCCGAGTAGCATTCTGATGGAGTCAGTGAAGTAGGGATCTGCACTGAGTATATGGGCTAGGTTTGTTTTTAATGTTAAATCTGTACCATCAGATTAAGAAGAACTGCCCTGTGCATTTTATTTCTTATATTTATTGGAAACGTGATCACCCACTGCTGCTGCCAGGAGAATTTGTTACATTTGGTTAGGTATCTTTGTCATTCTAAAGGAGACCTGGGCTGGGGTGAGTGCAGAAAGTTGTAATAGGTGGATGAAAAGATGTTACTAATCAGATTGCACTTGTAGTTTCTGGATGTTTCTTTACTTTTGAGTCAAGCTCCTGTGAGCATTACTAGCAAGTCTCAGCCTTGGAGAGATTGTACTTTTTAACTGTCATTCCGAAAGGATTCTGAAATTGCATGAGGCAGAAAATTGCTAAGAGGAGGCAAAGTTTTTATATATATATACATATACAGACTACACCTCTGGTTTGAAAAACACAGTGATCCAAGTTGGCATCTTGTTTAGAAATACAGAAGGTTCCAGCAAAGGAACTGGCATGTATCCCATAGGGGGGGACTTATCTTCTCATTGGCCACTGATGCCTGCACTGCAGACGCATCTGTTGCAGCAGCCACATTGTAATAAGTTTTTAACTTTTTTCCACTATGTGGTTAAGTATTTAGTCAAGTATAATTATAGCATTTTTTTTGGGGGGGGGGGGTTGGTTGTTTATTTTATTTATTATATGTTTGACCTTGCATGCTTAATGACTATATATGTAACACATTTAGTAAGAATTTAATTCTGCACATCCTACAGTCAGGATATTGACAAGAGCATAACAGACTGACAAGCTGGTTATGATGTGCATAAGGTAGCTTTGGCTTCAGGAGTATATATTCTATCCTCTCTGAAGATACTGCAGTTTTGTACAAAGGTACCAGATCACTTCTCTGCTACCTCATTTGCAGTTCAGCCTGATAGATGATCTGTTTCTTTATGTAATAATCTTTTGCCTGAATATATGTGCACTCTAAACAAACACAGTACCCATATAGATACACAGACACACACACAGACACACACACACACACACACACACACACACACACACACACACGCACACACTACAGTGTCTATCTTTCATATTGTTTTCTAAGGCTTAAAAATAGTGCAGGGGCTTCTGAAAGGTTGATGCTGATAACATTTGGCAAACCAGAGTAATTACTTTTTCCAGTGCATTAAGTGAATGCTTTGTTTTATTTTTTTAAAGAGCTCACACTTCTGATGGAAAGTTAACTTATTACTTTGTTTCTGTCTAAAAGTGTGTTTTTATTTTAAAGAGAGAGAAAGAGTCTAAAAATGTTCATTTCTATGAATGCCATTGTGATGAAATAAAGTAATGCATATGCACACTTCACTTGCATAAAAAATGTTAATTTACAGTACTCCAGAAGCAGATTGTTTTCTGTCGCTGCATTTATTTACCTATTAAAAATAGATAAAAAAAAACACAGTAACTTTCTGACACTCAGTTTTCTGGCTGTCCATGAGAGGTTTCACAGTATAATTCCTTTCAGCAGTTTTCCCTCTGCACGCCATTCATATAAAAAGCTAAAACAAAATGCAGTAAGTCCATGCTACCAATGTGAAAGGGTAGCTATTGTACAGCAGGATTGTATTGTAACATGAGGAAACAAAGGTGGGCTTGCAGTCCTTTTTATGGCATTGCTTCTGTGGTAAGCAGTACTTTGTGAGCCTTTAAAGGACCATGCCATGAGTAACAGTAGTAATAAATGAGGAGTGAAACAGCATTTCATGTCCTGGCAAGGCATTTTGCTGCCCTGGATAATAAACAGCTGTTGTTCAACCTTGTTTGTATTAGAATGTTTTGTTCAACAGCCATTTCTGCAGTGGACCAGACTGTTTAGATTAATTCACAGTATGAAGTTTCCATTATTTATTTTACTGAGAACTGAAAGCCAGTGAAATTATCTTAATTAAGAAGCTTGATGGTAGCTGTAGAACTGCACATAGATTGGACCACAAACATGGTTTCTTTACAGACTCTAACAGATTTATTTATTTGTTTCTTTTTGTTGACCAGGTCAGAGTGCTGCACCAGCTAGATTATTTATAGACTCAGCCATGGACTACAAAGGGGGTTGGTGTAAGGCAACTAGCAGGGGCAAATGTACAAACACATAAGACAGACAAGACTGACAGGTGCACTGCTGACGCACTGTGGGAGGTAGGTTGTTGGATTTTAGAAGACAAACAAAAGAACGGTGATGGGGAGGGGGGGACACAAACAATGGAGAACAATGTCACAAAAGGAAGGGGATCACTTAGATGTGAAGTGGAGTGGGTATGGCCCTGCCAGTGTCATACCCAGTGCAAGTTTACACGACACCTTGAGCTCCCTCAAAACTGGGTCATAGCTCAGATGGAGCTCCTAGTTGTGGGAAGGGACATGACTCTGCTAGTTGCAGTAGAAGTTTGTAAAGGTGTTTGATGCATGTTCAATACACAGGTCCAATAGTTACACCCACTGTCTGTGTTAGCTGCTTCAGAGTAACATAACTATCACTCCTGGCAGAGCCACTGTTTGTAAAAACAACAGTCCTGGCCACTGAAGCCCCAGCAGGGGGATAGGTGGAGGACCCATCAGCTTCTCCTTGCGAAGGTAGTAGGCTGACAGCCTCCATAGGCACAGGCACTTATGATCCTGGGGGTGTCATGCTGTGGGGCTGAAGCTAGTGATCCTGAGGGGTGTCAATCTGCGGTGCCGAAGATACAGAGGGAAGTCTCAGGCACTGCCATGGTAGCAGCCGTATAGAAAAGAAAAGTTAGAAAGGGAGAAACCATATATAACAATGAAATAATTTTAAATAATTTTCTTGGGTGGCAAAAGCAAGGGTACCGTTTGGCTAGGCTTATGTAGGCCCTAGGGCCAATAGCCTAGTACCTTCCTTTGAACCTATAAATGAAATAAATAAAAAGAAAGGAAAGCAACAAAGAGGGCGAATATGGAAATTCAAAGATCAACTGAAACAATTATTAGCAGGTAATCATTAGCTTATGCTGCAGCATCTTAAAGTAATATATTTAAAAACACAGGTGAAACACGTATACTAAGATGAAATAATGAAGGGTATATTAACTGCACTAGTCCAGTGCTTTATGTGCCAGTATTGTACTAAGACCAATCAGGATGATGGCTGGCCAATCGGATAACTCCCTCTAACACACTATGCCTGGGGCAGTTGCCACTTTCTCCCCCCCTGGCTACTCTACTGCCTGTCTGATATGAAGGTATTGTTCTGAGGTTAACACATCTCAAAAGTAATGAAGAAGAGATAACTACATTTCTGTGTGTATAATAAGAGACAGGTGTACTCAACCCATGGTCCTGGAAAGGCAAAACATCCTCCTCTGGTACAGGAGACCAACAATGTCTTTCGGGTTTTCCCCATTGGGAGTTGTCACAGTGGATCACCGGTAAGTAGATTGATTGGCAGTAGAGTTTTTACAGTGCTGATTTGCCAGCCCGGTGCCCAACATTCACAAAAGGAACACACACTCGCACGTACCTGCATGTCTTTAAAACTCACTCGACTAGAGGGAGGACATGCAGACTCCACACAGAAGGCGCTCCAGCCAAAATTGAACTGGACAACCTCTTGCTGTGAGGCAACAACTTTAACCACAGCACCACTGCTGCCTATTCTCTGAAATAACCTCTTGGACTGTGGATAAAAGAGAGAACTAATTACTGTACAGTTCAAACTGGTAAAATAGCCAAATGATAAAAATGTCATTATACTTGCATCTCAGATACCATTAGTCTGCCCTCCTATTCCCATTAGCTGAGAAGGTCTGGATGGCACCTCTGTTGATCGCCATAGTGATGCCTCCACAGCTTACTACACTGAAGAATCCCTGCAGCATCAGTAACTGTTACAGCAATATAGTGCTAGGTATCCACACTATACTGGGGACCCCTCATACAATTCCCAAGCAGGCAATCCTGGTAGTCTCTATGTAGCAAATAAAGGCGGGTCTTGCACTCTATAGAGCACCATTAGGAACCCTGTAAGAAACAGTGCCATTGGAAGCCTTGCCCGTACCATAGGTTCATAACAGAGAATAATGGCTGACATCTCATGGTCATGCCCATTTAACTTTGGGAGAATTCATGGACAAATTAGTAGCATGACCTGGTACAGGGTACAGTATGGCCTGTGCCACTGTAATAATGTGGTAAATGAGAAAGAAAGGTGTAGGATATGGCAGGAAGTTTTGTGCTCTGTTCTATGATGTGAAGTTATTCAATCTGTATGGTTCTGTAGTGCCTCCATAGTCCTGAGGCCTGCAACATGAAATACAACAAATCACTTACTGTTATCAACCTTCCCGCGCATGCTCAATGTGCACTGCAGGTGCTAAGGTAGGTGCATGGCATTGTGTAAACCTATACACATGATTCTGCCACCAGCTGCAAAACACAGAATGTGCAATTCAGTAACATTGAGTGGAGCCTAATTTGCATAACTGTTGTGCTCAGATGTCCAAATCTGTTTTATATAAATGCTGACCACTGCTTAGAGGCTCATTACCCTTGGAAGAGGATGCAGCACATTGATTACACGCAATCTGCACTTGAGTGAGAAAAGCAACATCTGTACTTGCTTAAGGTAAATACAATATTCATCTTACAGCTTTTTTCCTGTAGTGGGTAAATGAACTAGTCCTTATGGTAACAGTGTAGGTAAGACTATTTTCAGTGACTGATAAAGATTTTATGCAGAATGCAGAGAGGCTTTATACAACTCTGGGTAAGGTAAGGGAGGCACACCCCCTAGGAATACTGTAAGGAAGCATTGAAAGGTGCCAGGTCAACACAGGCTGAAATTTGCTTGGAGACGCAGACATTTTTTATAGCTGAAATATGTCAGTAGAAGCAAAAACGGTATCAGTACAGTGACAAATCCGGCTTATCAGTCACAACAAACTGACCTTGCACAGGATATAATTGAATTAAAGCAATTTACAAGGAATTTAAGAATTCTCTTTTGCAAAAATGATAGCTGTTTATATGTACTAAAGAGGTCTAGCACATTTGTGCCACCACAGAACTCCATCGTTTTAGCATTCATAAAAGCAAAATTGTATCAATTAAGTCAAAAACATAAGAAATGGCAATTTTATAGTTTAACAAAAAAACAAGAACAAGCGCTACAAGCATTGATGGGCAAGAAGGAGATTATTATTAAAAATGCAGATAAGGGAAGAGGTATAGTAATTATGGACACTGCTTATTATAATCAGGCTATGTTGGAGCTACGAAACTAACGATTATAAGGAAATCAATACAACAGAATTTAAAGAAGTTACATCCCATATACAGAGAGTTCTCGACACTATGGTTTATGACAAGTGCATAGAGATAAGTTTATTAAATTATTTTAAAGCAGAAAGTCCAGGATTGCCTCTTTTTTATGGGATACCCAAAATACATAAGAATTTGACATATTCTCCCATGAGGCCTATAGTATTGGCTCAAGAATGGGCCAACAAACCTATTTCGGTATACCTGGACCAACAGTTAAAAAACACCTTAACAGGGACTGGAGTAATTACCAAGGCCATGGCGGATTTTTTTACAATTGCATTAATGGTTAAAACATAAGGACTTTATTGAAGATTTATTTTTTTGTTAACACTTGATGTTGACTATTTTTGCTGTTATTCCAAATCAAGTAGGAATTCTTTCAATTAGGAAACACTTACATAAAAATTCAGATTACCCACAGACAAAAATAAACTTTATTTGAGAACTAATAGATTTAGTATTAAACAATAATGTGTTTCTATTTCAGTGTAGGATATACAAACAAAATAAGGGTGTTGCGATGGGTATATCAGTTGCAAATACATATCCGAACATAGAAATGTGCAGTGGGAAAAGGAAAATATACTTAACTTTTTATCATTTAATAATATTATTGATATATAATGCTTCGTAGATTACCTTTTTCTCATTTGGAGTGGTACATTAGAATGTTTTAATAATTTTAAAACATATATAGCAGGTACCTTGAGTTTTATGTTTTAAAAGTGAAATTTCACCATCAAGTATAAACTTCCTTGATATCACTATTTATAAACAGCATAATGGGGAAATAGGAACAGCTTTATATAAAAAGGCAGTGAAGGCTAATACATACTAATGCAGTCAGAAGACGCAGCACATTTTCACAAAGAGATTATACAATTGCTAACATTCATCATGCCTGAACTAATATTATTAATAAACATACAGCAGAAAAGAGACCCTATTTTCAAGCTCCAGACCCCAGCACATTGAGATCGAGTGAACACAACAAAAGACTCAGATATACTATTAGACATAGTGAAAACACCTCTAAAGTAAAGTAAATAATTAATAGATACTGGCCAATACTAACAGACATTCCTGAACTTAAACATCTAATTGATGAACAACCCAAGCTTTGCCAACAAAAGATAAAAAAACTTAAAAACATACTTTGTTATAGGGAACAACAGGTTAGTCTAGAACAGTTTACTACTAAAAAAAGATGGATGTTTAAATGTAATAACTGTACATTTTGTAACTACTTAAATACAGAAATAAGTATACAACATCCAGTAACAGGAAAAGATTTTTATCTGAATGCTTATGGTAATTGTAACTCTCATAATTTAATTTATTTGGCAAAGTGCACTAAATGCACAGTATACTATAATGGGAAGACTAACCAAAAATGTAAGGAATGAGTATGTCAACACCTATCTGAAATTAATAGAAATGTTGCACACAATGCAAACAAATATAACACACACCTTTAAATTTATGATACTTAAGACAATCATGACACCATTGAGAGGTTGCGACATAGTACAATTAATAGAATATGAAGAATTAAAATGGATATTCAGGTTTAAAGCTCACATACCACCAGGAATTAATGGAACTACTTCTTTAAGATCATATCTTAAATATTTGCATAATCAGATTTATAGATGAATCATGTGATTTAAGATTTGTTACTTATTTCCTTAACTCTAGGTATTAGATGTCTTTAGTCTGAGGAAGCCATTTGGTGAAAGTGTATTCATGCCCATTGTGTATGCGCACTTGCAGTATTACAATTTTTATTGTTTTGATGGAGTTCTAATTTAAATATTAAAGTTTTATATGTTTATATGTCTCATGGTTCCGGTCATCTATTAATATATTTGGTATCCAGTGTAGAGACAACTGCTAAACATCCAGGTGAGAAATGCTGAACTGCTGTAATCATCAGGTGTCAACACAGCTAATGTGCATCCTATCCTTGCTTGTGTGGTGGATGGTTTTATAATGCGTTCACAGTTGTGTAGAGAGATAAAGTAAGCTATTTGTAATTATACAGGTTAACATACACACTATGTCAAGGCAGGCTACCTACTGACAGGTTAATGCTACAGTTTCAAGTGACATTTCTGTTGTACCTGTGAAGCTGTGACTCTGTAGATGGGGACCATAGCAGGTATACAACTGAGAGTTACCCATGTGAGTGCCATCATTGCACCGTCTGTAGTTATGGGTAAAATGCATATGGTGTGTCATCATTAAGTGGGAACGGGTGGAACTGAGTTAGGTGTGCTATTTGGCCTGTACATTGTATTAAATTATGGAAGTGCAGCAAACTGTTGTGTGTTAATTTTAGAATAACTGAGACAGGTTTGGTGGTACTCTACAGATAGAATACATCATGTCAGTATGCCAGTGTAGACTTTCTCCACAAAGTATCTTATTCTACTTTGACAAGCATCTTTGGCAGCATATTCACATGATCTAGTCTTCTTTTCCATACAGTACCATGCCTGATAAAAGTAAAGCAAAAATTAGTAAATTCTCCCATGTGGAAAATTAAGTCTTTGGTCCAGCCCTCCATCTTCATGGCTGCTCAGCAAGCATGACTGTCCTTATAGTGACCATGCTTGATAGGATGCAGTATTAAATATTAATGCTGTCTGTGACCAGAACTGCACCTGTGATTATGTCAGACATATGGCCACCAACACGATTCATGATGCAGATTATGAGCTGACTGCCTGGCAGAGGAAGGTAAGGCAACTTGAGGATGGCCACCAGTTAAACCACCATTTACAGAATGCATACATACCTACCAGTATACCAAAACAATCATTCCCATAAGAAGTTACGTCAGAGTTATTCTTAAAAAATATCTAAGCTAGTGCTTTCCTTGATATAATTTAGTAGTCTGTTCTATGAATCAGCCACTCTGTCAGAGGACCAATTATCACATCTCTCATTCTATCTCCAGCACAGGTTGTCTGATGAATTTCTGCTACTCTTTAATTACCTCATACATTCCCAGAGGTAGTTGTCTCTAAATATCCTGTATACCTGAGTAAGTTCTTCTCTGCTATATCTGTACAAAACACTCTACAAGTTCAGATATTTTAATCTTTCATACTAACTTAAAAGTTTCACATCCATGTATGCCCTTGGTATAGCTCTACTGTTTCTGATTTATTCATGTTAGTTTTCTGATAAGATTTCCATATTATTATTCCATAGTCTGGTTGTGAGATAATTTACAAAAATGATTTTATTATTTCAAATTTCCTAGATTTTTATAAACCTTTTTATGCAGCCTATAGTTTTATTAGTATCCATAACAAGTTGGTAAATAAGATCAGAAAAAAATCAAGGCTGTGTCTTCCCGTATACCCAGTTCCTTAAATAAAGCTACAGATTCAATCATTATGTGCTGTAGTAAATATTCATCCTTCACTCTGTGTCTCCAAAATCACACCTGCTTAGTTTTTGCTGTATTTCTCAGCATGTTATTCCCCTATGCCCAAATTGTCAATTTAGTGAAGTTCTTTTGCAGATGTGCTTTGTCTGTAGCAGATGTAATCTGTTCAGCCATTTTCAAATTATCCGCATACGATCTATACAACACCTTAGATGAAAAAGTTAGATCTGAAAGGTAAAATCTAAACAAGTATCAGCCTAGAACAGAGCCCTTTGAGAAACCCAGACTGTAACACAGAATTTCCCTTGTCCAATTGCTGTATTATACTTGTTGTGTGCTATTTATAAGCCCTGCAGCTCTCTATCTTACCAAGAGTGCATTAATATCTAGTTTTTCTAATTTATTGATCAGTGTTTGTGTATGATCCTATCAAAGACTGAAGATAAATAAGTCTATGTAAATTACATAACAGTACGCTTTTTCATTTGCAGCTTTTATTATATAAAAAAAAAACATTATTCAGCTGTTTGCAGCTTTTACAGTATTTGTGTTTCCTCCTCCAACTCTATCACTTCATCTTGGTTTTTATACTACTTGTTTTCTAAAGTGTTCAATTGCATCTTCTCTGCTGCATTTATTACTGCTTTTTTTTTAGCCTGTTTAAATTTTAAGTTATTCTAAGCCCCTTAGTTTTGGTTTAAGCACTTGGGCTTTAGGCCTACCCCTAAGCTCTTCTAGCCTCTCTTCCTCAGATTCTGATAAATATGGATGGACAGTTTCCTAAGATTTCTCTTGCCAGCCTGGTTGATATGGGCATCCTGAGACAGTGTAGCAACTGCCTGTACATGGCAACCATCTATTACTCCCACCTAGGAACACAATTAGTGAAAGATGCAGTTACATAAAAAAGCTAGAGTCTATGCTCTCTCCCTCACAGGCCAGTACATCTGGCACTGAGAAGGTTGTCAACACAATCACTATACCTCAAACACCACCCACAACTACATAACTCTCACTCACATATGCAGAGGTCCTCAACAAAAACAAATCCAAACAAAGGAGATCTTAGAGGCAAAAACACTTGAGAACTCCACATCCCACCACACCACATACCATGCATAGTCCACACATCATTGTCTCACAACCACTAAGGCCTAACCATAAATCCAACATATTAGTCATAAGAGACTCCATTGTGAGACACACACATGTGCCTCTCACCAGGCTGTGTAAGGAGAAAGTCATGGCCAGCTGTTTGTCAGGTGCCAGAATCTGCCATATCACACATGCACTCAAGTCTCTTGACAGCAGGTACTGTTATGACTCTGTCATAGTCCATGTTGGTGTGAACAACTTGGTGTACCTCCCTGGACTATATGAAGAGAGACATGATTGAGCTCACTGAATGTGTGTCCCAGGCAGGTATGCCCCTAGCCTTAAGCAGCATTCTACCATCACCCAGAATGATTGCTCAATATAAACAGAAAATTATTGACTTTAACAATTGGCTTAGTTTCTGGTGTCATTTCAAGGGAATCCAGTACCTGACAGCCTGGGAAGATATGATTGACAGGCCATGATGCTTTGCCAGAGATGGCCTGCATCTGTCTCACTTGTGCTTAAGGCTTCTGGCAAAGGCCCTTGCCTCTCCCATAGTGCCTTTTTTAGGAAAAGTCATGAGGTCAATACTACCAACATAAAAATTTCAACAAAACACAAATTAAAGGTCATGCTGCTAAATGCTAGGAGTCTAAACATGAAACTGCACTCATTGCAAGCATTATTAACCCTGGAAGATGCTAACATTTGTGCAGTCACAGAAACCTGGTTCAAAGCTGTGGAGAGCACCCCAGTCTTACCTGGTTACTCATCCTATCACACACTCAGACCCCAAACTGTGGGCAGCATAGCCAAAGGAGGTGGAGTTTCAATATATATTAAAGACACACACACCTCCAGGCTGGTCACACAGTATGACACATGGGAGATACTCCAGGTGCAGTTAACCATTGACAAGACCCCTATTCATATTATAGCTAGATACAGGCCCCCACATTTGTCTCAAGATGCCCACTCCACCTATCTGGACCTCTTCAAATCTATCAAGATTCAACCCCTTACCCTGATCCTGGGTGACTTTAATTACCTAACCATAGATTGGAAAAACTACTCATTCCAGAACACAAATGCCCACAGATTCCATGATTTTATCAATGCAAATGCCTTGGAATAGCTAGTCGATAACTACACGAGATGATAATATCTTGGACTTGGTATTAACCAACATGAGTAACCACTGCAGCACCCCTACAGTATCATCCTTCCTGGTAAGATCGGACCATAAAGTGGTCACTTCCGAAGTCACCATCTCCCCTGACCCCCCCTCTAGCTAGGGTCAAACAAAAAAACTTCTCCAAAGCTGATTAGAACCTCCTGAGGGATGGTATAAACAGCTTCACAGCCCCTTCCCCCACTGTAGGAACTGGCACCAATGTCCAAATCTATACCAAAGTACTGTAAGAGCATTTATATAGATGCATTGAATCAGGAATACCTGACAGGACAAAATCATCTGCCGCAAGGAAGAGTAAACCTGTCTGGTGGACATCTGCAATAAATAAACTATATAACAAAAGGGAAAAATTACTGTCCAGGACCAAGAAGGAGCAGGTGCCCAACTGGAAGCAATCTCTCCTTACCTTGAACAAGCAAATAAGAGCACTAGTGAAATCCTCTAAATCCAACTTCGAGTCCAAATTGGCCACATCTACTAGAGACAATCATAAGACCTTCTTAACATATGTCCGAAACTTCAAAGGAAGCACCAAGATCTGTTCAGAACTGGTGGTCAAGGACACCACATACACAAATGCTGTAGATATAGCCAATCTACTGGCTGACAGATTCAGCGAAAACTTCTCCCCTCTTCCCCCCCATCAGTAAATCAGGACATCCCCAGTACCTGCCCCCCACCCCTTATCTCTAGGGAACAGGTCATAACTGCTCTCACAAAGGCAAAAAAACCCAGCCTCCATGGGACCCAATAACATCCCTGGCTGCATCCTACATGAACTCAGGTATGAACTTGCAGCACCATCAGGCACCCTATTCAACCAAAGCCTGAGTACCAGCTTTTTCCCAGCTGAGTGGAGGACAGCCACTGTCATCCCTTTACACAAAGGTGGAGTGTCCACCAAGCTGGGAAATTATAGACCCGTCAGCCTAACTAGCCTGATCTACAAGGCCATGGACTGGATTATCATGGACCTCATTAACGGGGACATTGGCAACCTCCAAACACTCGACCCCACACAGTTTGGCTTTGATAAGGGGAGGTCATGTCTGTTAAATCTGGTCGATTTCTTTGAGACAATCACCAAAGCCTTGGACGAGGGGAAGACCAAAGCTTTCGACACTATTCCCCACTCGGGCATAGTAGATAGACTCTATCAACTAGGCATCAATCCATATGTTACCAGATGGATAGCAAACTGGCTCACTGATGGAACCAACCTAATCAAAATAGGAGAAGCCACCTCAAGCAGTCGATCCGTAATGAGCGGCATACCCCTGGGATCGGTCTTGGGGCATCTGTTATTTGGGATATAATTCTCTGAGGTGCAGGCCAAAACCAGTGGACTATTGTTGACCAAGTTTGCAGATGACTACAAGCTGGGCACAGTCATCAATTCCCCAAGTGATGTGGATGTCCTCCAAGAGGGTCTCGACCAAACAAATGACTGCTGCCAGAAACATGGCCTCAAGCTGAATGCCAAAAAATGCATCATCGTCCTCTTTGGGGAGAATGACATATACACATATCACATTAATAACAATGTCCTAAGTACACAGTCATTAGTGAGGGATTTGGGCACCCAGGTTAATAGCAACTTGACTTTTGACCACTATGTTGCCTCCATTGTACAGAAAGCTTTCTACATGGCCACCTAATAAGTAAGGGTATCTCATCCAGGGACAAGGAGGTCATAACATCCCTGTATTCTTCCCTTAAGAGGCCAATTATTGAGTACAATGCCCCCTTCGGCATGTACCTCGCAAAGCACATGCAGCAGCTGGAAAGACCTCATAGTTTCTTTACCAGGAGAATCCAGGATCTCAAACATCTACCTACACAGATAGGCTAAAAGCCCTATCTCTCTACTCAGTTTCATATAGACTCCTCAGGGGTGACCTCTGTTTGGCATATAAAGCAATCTCAGACCCCATTGTGATGGGACTACTGCATATCTGCAAGTCAAGCTCCACTCGAGCAACACGTACGCACGACCTCAACCTGGTCTGTGATATCAGTAGGACTTGTTGGCAGGACAGATTTGTGTCCCAGAGACTCCCCCTAGATTTGTGTCCCCAGAGACTCCCCCATGTGTGGAATAGACTCCCTCTCCAATTCAAGCAGAGTACCTCATTATTCCTTTTTAAGTGCAACCCGGATAACTGGGTGGGAAACAGAAGACATCCCTGGGATTCCACCTGTGTCCCTGCTGGACAGGGACTTTGGGTGCTGACTTGTCTAAACCTGGGCTAAACTCTTGGCTATGCATATAAGGACCTCAGGGCCACTAGCCTAATAACCTCCTATAAACAGAACAAGTTTCAGGTGGTTATAAATCTATTTTCAACATATGCATGCTGATATATGGTCTCAAGTCCCAACTTTCCAGTTACCTAAGATAACCTACATTATTATTCACAAGAAAGTAAACGTACGGGGTTATATGACTCTGGGTCTGTCCTATTCTTTTTTCCCTTAAAATGAGTTAAACAAGTGCACATATCCAATCTTTAGGAATCTTGAGAGTAGCAGATATACTGATACTATAGATTCATGCCAAAGTGTTCTGAGGTCATTATTACTAATTCTGTCTCCTCGTGCTTTTTTTTGGGGGGAGGTCCAGTTTCCATAGTTCTTTCAGCCGTTGATAGTCTTATTACTCCCATTGTTTTCATCACTTGTTCTATTTGCAACACAGTTCTCATCTGGCTAACTTTGTACTTCCACAATTTGAACCCCTTATCAGCCTTAGTCTTTCTCTTCTTTTTTCTCACAGTAATGTTTTTTATTCCTTCCAATTTCACTTTAGATTCCTTCCATTTGGTCTTCTTTTCTAATTCTGTATTGGAAATATTATGTCATTTTCTGTAGACTGAAGGTTTTCGTTTGAACAGTGATATCATTGACTGTAATCTGCGTGTTACATAACAAAGCAGTGCTCTTTAAACCGTATATTCCCTTTATATTTATAGACATTAATCAATTTATTTTTCTTCCTTGTTGTTTGTTATAAACATCTCCCTTTATTTTTTTTCCTTTCCCTTCTACATACTCTAAATCTTCAGACTGCTGAAAATGTGCATCCTGAATTCCAAAGTTGTCATGCGTAGGTTGGTGTTTAATAGGAGCTGGGTGATTTTTCACTGGCAGACAATACCTCCTTTCCTAAATATGTTCAGTTTGTACTTTGCCAGATGTTATATATCTCATCATCCAAATCAGTATATGGAACAACAATTTTCCAAGCTGTGCCAATTGCCCAAGTGCAGTCATCTTCAAAATCCAGATTTACTATTAACGATAGTAAACAAACCATCCAACTTTTTACATATGGAATACAAGTCTCCAATGTTATCAGGTGCTACCTTTGTACATACACAGTTTTAGCACAGTGGGCAAAATACTTATGCTTCAGAAGATAATTAATGGCATATTCATTTAAAGAATCAAGCCTCCGCTATAAACAATTAAAGAAATTTAAAAGAAAAAAACAAAGTTTGTGACAAGTTTCAAAGAAATTAAAACAAATTACTAGGTCTAACTGAGTTGGGAAGTCATACAAACAATATGCAAATAAAGATTAAATTGAGTGCACTGAGCTAGCCTTTTACAAGGGAAAGTAATTCATAAAATAGTTACGCTGACCTACCGTGCCATTTGGGCCAGTCAGTTTAAAACACCGAATGTCCTTTGTGTTGCTCACAAACACTTGCAGTATCTTCTTTTCACTCTGTCCCATCTCATAATAGTAAAGATTAGTGCTAAAAAATAAAATATAAATAACAATAAATCTTCTTTTATCAGGCATTTACACTGTAAATCATAAACCAACTCTGGTTGGTTTCTGATAAGCTCTAGAGCATCCTCTGCAGTCTCTGTGAATTTGTAGCTGACTAGGCCCCTTGGGATGGCTAGAGTTTGCCAGTCCACAGCCTGTTCCTTTCTTCCAACAAACAATGAAAAAAATAAAATATAAATCAAAATAAAGCTTCTCCTTTCAAGCAGTTGCACAGTGAACCACAAACCCACACTGTATGGTTTCGGAGAAGCTCTGGAGATGGAGTTGTTACTGGCTAGCCTGTGTTGGGGATTGGGCTCCTCTCGTTCTCATGGTTCTGTGTGATACCTTGGAGCTGACCTTCAGAATACCAGTACGGTATCTCTTGGGGGTACCCTAGGTGTGTTTTGCTATTCTTCTCTTAAGACACAGATCATTTTTCATTTCATTTCATTTTTTCTTATCTGTTTATTGTTCCTGACACTGAATTTGTCTTTTTGTACAATGTAGGTACATTAGGACTATAAGCTACAAGGGCACCTGCGCAAGGTAAAGTTATCTTTTACATTACTGGTACTGTTCACCATGCCTATTATGCAGCACAGGAAATAAGACAAAGGTGATGGGTTATACTTCTACTGGGTCTTATGCTTTGGTATCTTCACAGGTGATGTCCTATCTGGCTCCACCACAATGGATAGTTCACTGCCTGATGTTGGCCAGGAGTCTGAATCTAGTAATGATGGTAGTGAACAGATGGCACAGTCAGGGAGTACATTGTCAGTGTTGATCACAGGGAGTGGCCAAACCAGATCCCTTACTCGTGTCATGGGTACAACCTAAGATTCTCACAAACAAAAGTACAGGTTGATGTGGACACATGCAGCCTGGGAAGTATGTTACCCACTGTATCTCAGGCACCAGGGCACCAAAGATAAAAAGACACCATTCAAAGCATAGATAGCCATGGACACATGCAGTCTGGGAAGTGTCATCCACTGTGTTTCCGCCTTCAATGCCTGTCACAAGCTTCATAAGATTGGGGTATGACCATATGGATGTGCATACAGATACCTGAAGATGAACTAGCTGTGTCACTGTCTACAACCCAGTGAATATGAAGGGCTGTCATGGAAAAATAGGCTAACAACACCTTAACCTTTGCAGAGATAGTGCACGCTCTGCAGGGTATGTGTGATGATCTACGGAGAACATGTCCTGTGGCGGGGACATCCGTGACTGTTTTGATCAACTGTTGGTACAATGCAAGTCACTCATTGCTCCCATGCTCTTGCCAAGTGTATATCACTTAGCCACTGCACTTCTGGCTCTAGTGGAGATGATCATCATGGACATAGAAGGTTTTGGTCATGGTAACACAGTGTCATCATTTTTCTAGCAACCGTGATTCTGGAAGTGCATATGAGCAGGAGGGACATTGCACATAGTCATGCAGCACACCTACAGTCCCACAAGAGGTTGCTGCTTAGGGCAAGGGTGCACATTGTATTCCCACAACATCTTCCATGTACCCCCTGGGAATGTCTGCAAGAGCCAAGCACAGTGCTGCAACACATACTGAGGCTCGTCTCAGCATACCAACATACACAACACTTCAGCTGCCAGTTCAACACACACACACACACACACACACACACACACACACACACACACACACACACACAATGGCAGTGGTCCTTCATAAAACCTTTTGCAGTAGTCTCCTCTACTCCTACCTCAGACCCACATTGCAGCAGGTTATTTTCAGTTTCTGTAGTACTCCTACATTTCCAAGTAGAGGATATTACACACTTGTACTCCTTCTTCCACCTTTACAAATTATAACTGTGTCCTTCCCTTTGTACTTTGTTACTTGGGCTGCCTATGCTCTGATGCACATTGTGACCTATGCATGAGTAATCACAATCTGGTTGTTGGTCTACATACATCAGATTTAATTTAGTGTAGATGCTTTCATATGGACCAAAGCAATGTAACAACTGCTACTTTTTTCTAGTGCCACAGGTACTGGGCCAACCTTCCCTCTAGCATTGTCCTCCCCTACAGGTTTATCCTCCATTGACTCCTCATCTGAGTCCCGCTTCTCTGTCTAGTGCAGTGGAAGATGTTCTTCCTCCATATGGCCTCCCTGCTGCAAGTGTTTCCTCTGTACTGCCTTGTGTAAAATTTACACATACTGAGAATATTTTAGCACATGTGCCAGAGATGTATTTCGGGGCAGAAGCAATTACATCCAGGCAGTAAACACATGCCTTCAGCAGCCAAAACTCATCCCCCATGATGACCAGGATTATGATGAGGCATAGTTTTATCTATTGTGGGTGCCACAGTGTGTGGATTTGTGATAGGCTTCATCAACCAGGGCTTCAGGGTATATCCAACATCACTAATAAGATTCCCCTGGGGAAAGTCACCCTTCTCAAAACCATTGTTGCAAGTCATGTATATGCCATGTGTAAATGTCACAGTAACTGCCTGGGTGGCCTTCAGACATATTATAAATGATACCCTGCACATGACAGACCTCCTGGTAGTTGACATAGTGATACCATCTTAGATTCACCTGCCTTCATCATAGCTCACCAGTTGTGTCATGTATTTCAGAATGGGTGTCATCTTTTCCCTGGTACCTCAAGGATTTGGACTATATAATAGAACTCCTACATGGTATTTGTTCTCTCCTCTGTGATACCTTGAAACCACATATGCTTCCCCACATGACTTACATACTCTCACTCCGTCTCCTGTGACACTGAAAGGATCTGTATTTATCATAAAGTCACACGTACTTTAGTGTCCACTTAAATAGGTAAACCATGACTCTAATGCAGCTGCAAATTAGGTTACTACATTTCTGCCAACTCCTGTAGGGTGTCCTTATCTACACTGTACTGGTCTACAGTGTTGGTCTTGTGAAGACTAGGAAATATGAAGCATGGTCATATGACATAGCACATCAGTAGGGACAATATGCCCCACATTGTCTTCTACAGCAATAATCGCTTCTTGCATATACACATTAGCTAAGGTAGTGGCTACCCATAACAAAGCTCTGATACTCCCTTGCATTAGCACTAGGATTTTATTGGGGTTAGTCCTGCTGGTGGTAGCACTTCACTCTGTTGACTTTGTACATTTTGGAATTGCTCTGTCATCTTGTTTTGCCATATTTTCATACACAGTATCACTCATTTTTCTAATGTTGCTCATTACCATGTCATTATAGCACCATTAGCATATACTGCAAGTAGCATTGTTACTCAGCCTACTCTGCTAACTCTGATTGTGTCTTTGAATAAGAAACACCTTGCACACAGACACTTATGCATGGTTGCCTACAGCATTGCCACATATATCGCTGAATCTCAGGGAGTGAGTTATGGCACATGTCCCCATCAGAGATTGTGATACTGATGAAAGTTTTACTTCAACTTAGTACTTTACATGCCTGCTTAGAAGAACAAGTCCAATCAAAGTTGGTTGATTCACTGGTTGGAACATGAAAAATTTTTCGGTAGCGCTCATAAGATACATGTGTCATTAATGATATACAAGCTTGCTTGCCAAATTAACCGAGTGCTGCTTGTAAACACTTACAGGACAGCAGCAACACCTGTTAACTTTTAGAAAGTAATATTAGGACCACTGCTTCTAGGCTTCTAGGTAATTATTGGCTATTGATCTGTAAGGATTGTAAGAAGCCCAGCCTTACATTTGCATGATAGGTTGTAGTGCTTATATTTTGCATATGAATAGGTTCATAGGTGTGTACTAGGCTAATGGCCCTGGAGCCTTTACAAGCCTAGCCCATAACATTACCCTGGCATCATGCTACCTGACCTTATTTCCCAGTGCTTCTGTCGAGTAGAGTTACTGGAGTGATCCCCGGGGTGAATTTTCTATTTCCCATCCACTCTTCAAGATTTCTCTTGAAGAGGGCCAGTTAGGTGCTCTGTTTGACATGTATGGGAAGTCTATTCCATAGCATGGGCAGTCTCTGAGTTATGAACCTGTCCCTCCAGCACATTCTGTTGATTATGGTAATGAGGTTAAGGTCTCTAGAGCGTGTGGTGTGGGAGGGATTGGGATTTCTTTAGATGTAGCATTTCTAACAGAGCTAGGTCAGACATGGCTTTGTAAGTCAAGCAGAGATCGCCTCTAAGTAGGCAATGCGAGACAGAGAATAGTTGGAGTTTGAGTCTGTCCGTATAGGACAAGTGTTTAAGGCCTAGGATCCTCTTTATGAGGTACTTTTGCGGCCTCTCCAGTTGTTGAAGGTGTCTAGTCAGGTACATGCCAAATGGGGCATTGTACTCGATGATTGGCCTAATGAGGGAAGAGTAGAGGGAGACGATGACCTCTTTCTTCCTGGATATAAAACCCTTAGTAATGAAATGTGCCACATAGAAGGACATTCTGACCACAGTGGCAATGTGGTGCTCAAAAGAGAGGTTGCTGTCAACTGGTGTTCCCAAATCTCTTATAACAACTTCTGTGTTAAGTGGACTACCATCGATATGGTAATTCATGGGAACTGTTTTTTTTCCAAAGGGGATAACGACACATTTTTTGGCATTGAGCTTAAGGCCATGGTTCTGACACCAATAACACAAAGATGGGCCAAATGTAGAAATACTGGTTTATATGTTTCCTCAATCCATGAGGGACGGGATGCTAAACCAGCAGTGAATTTACAGTTACTTATCCATTTATCCAAATTAAAGAAAAGCAAGTGAACAGTGACAGTACTTCACCAAACCAAAAGGCAAGAAGGCACAAAAAAGGTGCAAGATAAAGAACTTGATAATTTATTTGTAAAAATAATAAAATAAGCACGTGGGCGCTTTCGTTTAACAAATGTTACTTCATCAGACAAATGAATAAGATCAATCTGAAATTTAAATAATACAATCTACTTTCTGATTGGAGGAAACTACAGACATCAGCTCAAGAAAATTAACCCCTTATGTCCCATAATGAATTGAAGTTTTCTAACATATAGGTATAAAAAATTCTAAACATTTCTAATTGTGCCAAACTGTTGTACATAAATCACAAACCTTAAATAATGTGTAAATGAATAAATAAATACATACATGCTGTTCTTAATGCACCTGGGATATACAGACTGCACATCTTCATATAAATATTACAAAAAAATGTGTATATGTGTGTGTGTATATATATATATATATATATATATATATATATATATATATATATATATATATCCCTACAATAGGAAATATATCCCTACAATAGGAAATTATTTTATGCTATTTATTCATGCTAAATATCATACTGCCCCTTCAACTATTTTGTTTCTTTCTAGGGCTTTGAGTTTTAAAACAGGTGTGATGGAAGTTATTTCATTGATGCCTGGCCACTTGTCTGCTCTCAATAAAACCTTCCATTTTAGTTCTTTTACTTCCAAATGGACACCCCATGGTCTCTTTTCATCTATGTCCACATGGTCAGTGGCCATAAATCTAAAATTGTGGTCAGTGTTGGCATGAATATGTCTCGCCAAGGCATTATTCGAGTTGTTCTTTTAGATGGCATATACATGTTCATAGATTCTGTGGCTAAATTTCCTCTCTGTTTTACCTATGTAAAATACTGGACATGGGTCACATATAGCCACATATACTATTACTTTAGAAGAGCAGTTGTATCTACCTTTGATACTGTATTCCAGATTATTAATAATGAATGAGTCACCTGCTTTAATTTTATGACACCAATTGCATGTTCCACATTTTAATGTGCCCAAATGATTGTACCCATGCAGCTGGTGTCCACTCCTGAGGAGATCTTTTAAATTTCTACACTTCCTCTATGTTATTGTTGGCCAACTGGGTCCTAATGTCTACATCCTCCATAAGGATGTCTCAGTTCTTCTGCAAAAATCTTTCTTAAACTGTCAGAATCTGCACTATAGGTGATGGTTAAAGATTTCAGAAATACATTACTGTTCCTTCTATTTGTATTCTGATCTAAAGAGGTGTTCTGTGTATGCTTGGGTACAATAGCTTCCAAACTAAAAGAATCACTGTCTCCTCTGTGAGAACAATTTTCTATCAATGAATTCTGTGTCACATGAAACAAACTGGATTTGCAAATCAAATGGTTACTTTCTAAAATATTGCTGTTAATTATCGGTCTAAAGTGACCGGATTCCCTCTTTTCTGTGACCTCTTTTACTATTCTGGTGATTAACTCTAAAGGGTGTGCCCTTTTCAGAAACAAAAAGAAAGAAATAAAATAGTTGACAGGGCAGTATGATATTTAGCATGAATAAATAGCATAAAATAATTTCCTATTGTAGGGATATGTCTAATATATATATAAAGTTTTTTGTAACATTTATAAGAAGATGTGTATTCTGTATATCCTAGATGCATTAAGAAGAGCATGTATGCATTTATTTATTCATTTATTTATTCATGTACACATTATTTAAGGTTTATGATTTATGTATAACAGTTTGGCAAAATTACAAAAGTTTATAATTTAATATATATATATATATATATATATATATATATATATATATATATATATATATATATATATATATATATACACACACACGTTAGAGAACTTCAATTCATTATGGGACATGAGAGGTTAATTTTCTTGATGATGTCTGTAGTTTCATCCAATCAGAAAGTAGAGTGTACTATTTAAATTTCAGATTGATTTTATTCATTTGTCTGATGAAGTTTACATTTGTTAAACAAAAGCGCTCACTTGTTTATTTTATTATTTTTACAAATAAATTATCAAGTTCAAATTACTCAGTTGATGATAAACCAAAGGTGCATTTAATGATAAAAATCCACAAGAAAATCAAATAAAATGTGAGCGCTTTCGTTAAACAAGTGTTAACTTTGTCAGACACCATTAAAATGTAAGACAGCCATTTATATACATATAAAAACACTCTGATTGGGTAAGCAAAGAGAGGCAGCTAGCTAAGCAACACTGAGATAGAACATTAATTAACCCATTGATGACTGTGTTACAGTTGAAACTGTTGCAGCTTAAATACAACTAAAACTTGTAATTAAAAGATAAATTATTAGTCTCATACTTGTGTCATGAATGGTTATAAACAGAATAAAACTAAAACCAAAGTCATTTTTAAAATCTCATGTTAAATATTCACATAATGCTAAAATGTTTCCCATTGCAAAATACATACAAAAGTGCTTGTGCTTAATTTTTAAAATTTCATGTTAAATATTCACATAATGCTAAAATGTTTCCCAATGCAAAATACATACAAAAGTGCTTGTGCTTAATTTTTAAGATCTCATGTTAAATATTCACATAATGCTAAAATGTTTCCCAATGCAAAATACATACAAAAGTGCTTGTGCTTAACAAATGTTTTGAGATATTTTGTTCTTCCTAGGGCTTTATTCAATACAGGAGAGATGGACATTCTGTCATTTATCCATGGCTATCTATCTGCCTGTAGTAAGATTTGCCACCTTAACTCCTTTAACTCTAACTGAAGTCCCCAAGGCTTTTTGTCACTGATGTCTACATGGTCTATTGCCATAAATGTGAAATTGTGGCCAGTCTTGTCTTGAATATGCCTCGCTAATATTATTCTTTCTTATGGCATAGTTGTGTTCATAAATTCTGGCGTTAAATTTCCTTTCTGTTTTGCCTACATAAAATGCTAGGCATTGGTCACATGTAGCCATGTAGACCACTGCCTTGGAGTGACAGTTATATTTACCTTTTACATAATGGTCTACACCATTCACTGTAAATTTACTGCCCAATTTCACCTTGTGGCACCATTTACAAGACTCACATTTGTACATCCCTACACGTCCTGTTCTAGTGTAGTTAGAACCTTTTCTACGAAGGTCTTTTAAGTTTGAGCCCCTTCTGTATGTAAATATAGGTCTTTCTCCTTTTGTGTCCTGATGTCCAAGTCATCCATTAAAATGTCCCAGTTCTTATAAAAAATGGACATCAAGTGGTATGAGTTGGAGTTGAATGTAAGCATCATAGATCTACAAAAAGTACTTTTTTCCAACTCAGGTCTCCCCTCTTCAACTTCAGAGGGGCTGTTGTCTAGTGTGTTTTCCCCAACTATGGGCTTAAATCGATCACTTCCTGCATAAGCTCATTAAGCAAGTCTGCTGGGTACTCCCTCCTCAAGAACATAGTTTTTAAGTTGTCGCATTCTATAAGAAAATCGTCTTCTCTGGAGATCATACGGGCTGCTCAAACTAATTGCCCTTTAACTACTGACCTCTTTTGATGCTTGGGGTGGGTTTCACATTCACTATAAGAGTTTTAATTGTTTTATAATTGGCTCCTTGTTTTACTTTTACTTCCCCCCCCCCTTTGTTTGCTTGACTCTCCCTTTTTTTCTTTCTTTTCTTTTTCAGTTTTATCCTTTTTTCCTTTCATTCTTCTCTCCATTTTATTTTTTCCCTTTTTCCACCCTTTCCCCTCCCTTTTTCGTCCCCTCTTCCTACCCCCCTCCCCCCCTTCCTCCAATTTCCATTTTCATTTCTTTTCCTTTTTCCTTGTCCCTTCTTACCCTTTCCTAGTTCTTATATTTTCTTATATTTTCTTTATGTCCGTTTATACAACTGTTTTTAATATAATGCACATATTCCATCCCCTTTTTTACACACGGAGATTTTTATTCTATTTATTCTGCATATAATATATTGTATTTTTCATGAATTATATTCGTTGCTAATTGAGGTTTTTACATGGTTTGTTATGAATTGATGTAGTCTATGTTGATTAATTCCTGATGGTGACTTTGTTTTGATATGTATATATTAGTAGGGGCATTTTTATTAAATTCTCCGTTTTGGACAACGTGGTTTCTTTTAAGGCAATATAAATATATGTATATGTATATTCTCTGATTAAGCTTGGTTATCACTAGAGTAAGTATCAACAGTTTGATAATACCAAGCCATGACGAGCATTGTAAATGTGCATTAATTTACTTGATTGCCTAAACTAATTGTTAATTAGGGTGTGTGCTTTGTATATAAGGATAAGGAATAGTCCTGTGTAATGTAACCTGATGAAGCGCACTAGGAAAGTGCGTGAAAGCGCTTGTTCTTCTCTCTAAATAAATTGTTCGTTTTATTCATCCTCATTCGGTGGTTTCTAGTGATTTGCAAGATATGCTTGGGGTGGGAGCTAGTGTAATGCAGGAATGAGTTTGGGTAGGTCTCTTTCCTATGGATCCTAGTAGCATACTTTCGTTATGTTTGTCTTTGTATAAGTGGACATCAAGGTAATTCATATTATCCAGGTTAATCACCCAAGTGAACTGCAGGAATGTAGTGGTGGAGTTAAGGAATCTCAAAAACTCTTCCAAATCAACCAGTCACCCATTCCATATCAAGCTATTATCTTGGTATCTATAATACAGTTTGACCTTAGAATAGTACTGAGACTGAAATACATAATTTCTTTCCCAATATGCCATACCAATGTCCGCGAATACCCCACCACAAGCTGAACCCATTGCCACTCCTGTGGTCTGCAAGAAGTACCTGACATTAAAGGAGACATAGTTGTTTCTTAAAACAATTTCTAATAAATCCAAAATTAGATTAATTTAGGTCACCCACCCACTCAAGACGGGATGACCGTGTACAGGTCTTTTACATCTATAGTGACCATGATGTCACTTGCGTCATACCTGGTTTTCTTCACTTGTTCTAAAAAAGCCCAGGAGTCTTTACAATTTTGGCTTTCATTAAGCAATATTTTCTTCAGCTCATGGTCTAAAAATTGGGCACAAGCACTGGTAATGGAGTGTCTTCCATCCACTAAGGGCCTCATAGGTGGATCTGAGAGGCTCTTGTGGATCTTGGGAATACCAAAGAACACTGGTATCCTTGGGCTAATGATGTTAAGATAATTATGTAAGGAAAGGAAAATTCTTCTTTCTAGAAATATGTCAGTGAGTTGGCTGTAGATTTTTCTATATGCTGCATTTAATTCATTAAGGGACACTTCCATGTAATTTTCTGTCTAACATAGCCAACATTTTGTCACTGTATATGGAAGAGTCCATGATTACAACCCCTCCCTCTTTGTCAGGTTTCATAACCCTGATGTCATGTTCTTGCAGTTCCAATAAACAATCATGTTCACTTTGGTTCATGTTGTGAAGTGTTTGAGCTGGCCTGTATTTGTTCTTATTTTTTGATTATACAGATCTAGTTCGCAAGCTTTTCCATACATTGCTAGTTTCGGCTGCAAAGGTGGGTTGTAAGTAGAACTGATCTTAAAAATGCTGCCTTCACTGACATTAGTTTGGGAGGTAGTACCATGTAGTAAGGTCAAATTCAACTTTCTTAAATAAAGTTTCAGATCTAACATAATGTCTACAACATTAAATCTCTTACCAGGTACAAAAGACATTCCCTTAGACAATAAGTCAGCTGTAGTTTCATTTATACATAAAGTAGAATAATTGTGTACTGAAAGGTCTTTTTGGTGGTTAAAAACTACTGTATAGGTACCTGCTTCTTGAACAGAGTCCACTGGTGTTGGGGTGTTTACATTAATGAAGAAGTCATTAACATTAATGTGGTATCCAGAAGGCACTAGTGGAGATGCTAAGCTCTCCATTTCTTGTTCTTTGGCCTGGCCCCCTGAAAAAACTGTGGTTGCTGCCTATTGTTGTAATGGCTTTTGTTCCTAATTCTTTCACTTCTCCTGAATTCTGGGAATTCAGCATCATAGTTTAAAATCACATCATCAGTCTCTTCAAACCTACATTCATCATTGCCAGTTACTTCAGGAGGGTGTGATAATTGCTTGTTACTTTCCCCTCGTGGGGTTTTAAATTTTCTGTATGAACCAGGAGGTTTAAGGTAGGCCATACCATTAGCATAGCCCTGAATATCCCTGTCCAGCTTGTTCAGTTTACCAGCTTTCAGTTTTTTTATGTGATGGTCAATGCTAGTGTAAATCCTGAAATGTTCAAATCTCATGTTGCTATACTCATGATCCTCACGGATGGCAGACTCTAGAATTGCAAGGTCTTTGACAGTTCCAGTTCACTGTTATGTTTAATTAAAAGTTCTAAAAGGTCAAGCCCACATTTATCAAATAAGTTAACTAATTCAGTGTACAAAACAGAGTCATGCTGTAAACCAGTAGGAAAGTGCTAGACCATTAAACCTTTGGGAACCACTTTTAGTCTAGTGCATTCCCTTAGGTAGGCATTTTCCAGTTGAAGTTTCTTGCATTGTGGTAATTTAACATCAAAATCTGTCAGCTTACCTTCCAAGGAAGGACTATTGTGTTTGATGCTTCTGTTAAATGAAATCCCATTCCGCAACCACTCCTCCAACTGAGGAATGTCCTTGTTAAGAGTGTCTGTTAGTCCATTTCTTCCTGCAGCATTCTGAAAGTTCCTGTTGTCAGAAAAACTAATTTCTGACATGCACAGATGTGTTGTGCCTTCCTGCCCTCAGTTCCCTTGGCTGTGAATTGGAAATTAGGCATAAAGGTGTATTTTGAAAGTTAGTAGCATGCTCGCTAGCCTCCCCATGCTGATCCGAGTGTGCAAGAGCAGAAGTGGTGCTATTCATTCCCACATGTTCATACAGACAATCCATCCTCTGGATTAGTTGTAGAATAAGAGTAGTAAGCTGTCCAATCTCCGAGTTGTTTCCTTCATGCTCTTTGTTAGCTGTTGGCGTGCCAGATAACTCCTTGCTGCCAGAAGCCATGAACAAACTAAAAAAAACAGAGGCAGCAAAAAATAAATAAATAAAAATGCTGTCAGGCAGAGTTTCACAGGCACAAATCACTGAGGTGATGATAAACCAAAGGTGTATTTAATGATAAAAATCCACAAGAAAAACAAAACTTGAGCGCTTTCGTTAAACAAGAGTTAACTTCATCAGATACCATTAAAATGTAAGACAACCATTTATATATATATATATATATATATATAAAAAACACACTGATTGGGTAAGCAAAGAGAGGCAGCTAGCTAAGCAACACTGAGACAGAACATTAATTAATCCGTTGAGGACTGCGTGAATGTGAGTCTTATAACTGGTGCCACAAGGTGAAATCTGGCAGCAAATTTACAGTGAATGGTATAGACCATTATGTAAAAGGTTCTTTTATCTTGAAACTTTTTTGTGCCTTCTTGCCTTTTGGTTTGATGAGGTATTGTCACTGTTCACTTGTTTTTCTTCAGATGGTCTTTGTTTCTTCAGCAATTTATCCAAATTACACTTGAATAGAGTAAAGTATGTCATCTCAAATAACTGAGTTAAACAAAAATAACAAAAAGAAGCAGACACAACACATATACCATATAAACCACACTTTTTAAATGATTCTTGCACCTCAGCTATTTGCCTTTTCTGGGAATGATTCACCATTACACTCTGGTCAAATTTATATAAACCCAGTGTAATTTCATCCATTTAAAAAATGAATCTTTTAAAGACACAACCCCTAATTTTAAATACAGTTTTATAAATACCATATTTATAAATACCATTAAATACAAATATTAATACAAATAAATGCCTAAATTTGCAAACATTATACTACTAATTTAACCTCCGAGTTCATGCCCCTGGGATATAACATCTTGTAAATCAAAATCACTCTACTTTCAAGCCCCGTCTAATTCTTCCTTAAAATTACCCCTTCTAGGCACATGGGGACAGGCCAAAACACTAAAAAAAAAAAACTTCGCTAGAACCCCCATGTGCTGCAAAGAAATGTTCTGCAACAGGACTAGTCATATTATGTTTTCTTGTATCACCCAAATACTCAATGCTCCATAATCCTAACTTTAACCTTGCATTCAGTTTGACCTATGTACCATTTTGTATTCTGACACCCACACCCAATCACATATACCACACCATAAGATTCACAATTGAATCACTCCATTGCTACATATTTTCTACCATTTATTTTCACTCCTGTCAGATTTCTCATCTTGGTACAAACCACAATGTGGTCTATTAAAGCTCTGTACATGAGGCAGAGGTCACCTCTCAGCAGCCTGTATGAATATGAGAAAAGGAACTAGGCTTTATAGGACAAGTCTAAATAGGTTTCATGATTTTGGACCTTGATTTTTTTTGTGAGAAAGCATTGTGGTCACTCCAGTTGTGACAATTATTTGGACACATTACATATTGAAAGGGGCATTACACTTGATGACTAGCTGAATGAGTGCTGAGTACAGTGGAACAATTACATCCCTGGGACTGGACACCATACCTTCAGATATAATCTTTGCAATGAAAAGGGTCTTGCTGAATTCACTGGATACATAATGAGTAAAGGACAGTTCTTTGTTAATATAGGGTCCCAGATCACTAACCACGGGGTCAATTTTCAGGGGTTTGTTGTCAATGTAATGGCTACAAGGGGAGTCCTGCTTGTGAAAGGGTACAGTTATACACTTTTTGGCATTTAGTTTTAGTCCATAGTTTTAATAGCTATTTGTTTGGTACAGGCCCTCTTGGAGGACTTTGGTGTCCTCCAGGGAGTTTATAATGGTAACAAGTTTACAGTCATCTGCAAACTTGGTCAGCCACAAACCCTTGCCATTAGCTTTGACCACAGAGAAGCTAATGTTAAAGAGAAATGGCCCAAGGACTAAACCCCAGGCTGCACCACTAGTGACAAAAAAACATTTCTAAACATGTTTTACACTGGCTACAGATTGGGGTGAAAGTTCAGAGGAGAGAACCTAGTCGTTAACCTGTATCCTGCACTGGAACTTCTTCCTATGGTAAAAAGGTAAACAACTCTGGATTTGTAGCAGCAAAACAGGCAACCTATGAAAGAGGTTTTCATGGCTGTTTTCATTTGGACCAAATTAATATAGCAGAGAGTATGCAAGTGATAATGCACAGAACAAAAAAAACAGGCACCAACTGAATGTGCCAAAAACAAAAGAGAAAAAATAAGGTGAAGGATCAGATGAGAAGACAAGAAACGTGGAAAAAGCATTAATATAATGGCAAGTACAGAAAACTCCTAGATCAACCTCATATCAATCAGGATCTGATGCAGGAGTGGTTAAGGAGAGGTGAATTTAAACCAAAAGATGAAAGGTTAATATTAGTGGCCCAGGATAGTGGACTGTATACACTTTGGTTTACAAAATCCATTGAACATGTGGGAGAAACAGAAATGCAGGTTCTGTAAAACAGAACTGTAAACAGTTGCACATCTTGTTGCTGGGTGTGATACACTAATAGCACAGGACTTGTATACTAAAATGCATAGTAATGTGGTAAGACTGTTGTATGTAAGAATTTTGCAAACATTACAGTACTGAAGTAGCTGAGAAGCATTGAAACAAGAGCCACAAAGCATTATAGAGAATGATGAAATTTATATCACATGGGATCACCCATAAACAACAATTAAAAAAGTAGATGCGAGAAAATCAGATATACTAGTCCTTGAAAAGAAGAGAAAAGTAGCATTGATCATTGAAATTGGTACGCTCAGTGATTATAGTGTCTTACATACAGTGAGACACCAAGTCATAAAATACCAGTATTTGCAGGCAGAAATGAGGGCAATATGGAAAAATGTTTACACTGGCAGTTCCAATAGTAGAATGAGTAGTGGGTCTCATGAAAAAGAATTTGCAGTCATATTTAGATATGCTACTGATATATGGAAAACACATTTTGGCTAACATCAAAGATTGAAACAATACTAATTTCACAAACTTTAATCATGTTTTGACTTAGTAATGGGGTCTGTTCCCATCATGGTATTAGAAAACCAAAAGCCTTGGAGAAATCAAACTGAGTACATCTACTCTGTTAATTGCATATTTTCATTATATGTGTTTCCTTATGCTTTTAATAGCCATGCTAGTCTGTGTACAAGTTTGTGTGTTTGTGCAATTTTTGTTTTCATTACTTTGTCATTTCATTTCACTTCAAATGAATTAATTTTAGAAGAATACTTGGGTGAGAGAGGAGAACAGATTACCATAAATATTCAAGTAGCCCTCAGGTTATTGTTTAAGACGAAACATAATCCATATTTTTTTAAATAAGAGATTTTCACAAGATCCATCCATTTAGCCATTTTTAAATCACTTGTCCTGGTGAGGGTTATAGAAAAATCCAGGTGACCAGAGCAAAGCATACTATTCTACCCCCAGTAAAATACCTGCAGTTTGTCTTTGGGGTTCCCCAGGTGTTCCCAGTCCACTTGAGAAGTATATCTTCAGAATGTCTTGAACCTGATTCAGGGCCTCTCCCAGTTACGTGTCTTAAAACCTGATTAGGGTTTCTAGCGCAAGAGGTGACCAGGGATCAAGACCACCTCAGCTGGCTTCCCTTGTTCAAGAGAACCAAGGGATCTACTCCGAGTCTTCTGGATTGCTGAGATCCTAACTTTTTCATTGAGAATGACCCCCAGAAACCGTGCAAAGGAATCTCATTACTGCTACTTTGATGTGTGATCTTATTCTGTTCATAGCTGTCCTTACTTCCTCCTTGCTAATCTGTTTCACTTTATCCCCACATCATACAACCTTCTCTGTCTCTCATTCTGTTCATTCATCAGCTCCACAAAGTACTCTTTCCATCTGCTCAACATACTCTCCTCGCTTGTGAGTATGCTTCCCTCACTATCCTTTATCACCATTACATGCTGCACATCTTTCCCAGCTCTGTCCCTCTGTCTAGCCAATTGGTACAGCTCCTTTTCTCCCTCTTTAGTGTCTAACCTTTCATATAACTCTCCATATAGGTTCATAGGTAGTTACTAGGTTATCGGCCCAAAGGCATTTATAAGCCTAGCCAGAATGTGTTGGTTTTCGCCACCCCCTTAGATTAGTTCCATGTGCCTCTGTCCAGCAGAGCCACTGAAGTGATCCCCGGGGTAAACTTTGTTTCCCATCCATTCGTTAAGGTTTCTCTTGAAGAGTGTTAGTGAGGAGCTCTGCCTAATGTAGATTGGAATCTTGTTCCAAAGCATGGGAAATCTTTGGCACAGGAATCTATCCCTCCAGCATGTCTGATTTATTCTGGCGAGGTTTAGATCCCTAGAGCATGTGGCTCAAGGGGTATGGGTTTTTTTAGGTGGAGCATGTTCCTCAATTCTGGGTTGGACATGGCCTTGTATGTCAGGCAGAGATCACCTCTTATTAGGCAGTATGCAACTGAGTACAGCTGGAGTTTCTTCAATTGTGCTGCATAGGGCATCGGTTTGAGGCCATTGATCCTCTTGGTGAGGTACTTCTGCGGTCTTTCCAGCTGTTGCAGGTGTCTTGTAAGGTACATCCCAAATGGAGTGTTGTACTCTATGACGGGTCTGATGAGTAGAGGGGCACAATGATCTCTCTTGATCTGGATGCAAACCCTTTTGTGATTAGGTGGGCCACATAGAAGGTTTTTCTAACTGCTTTGGTAATGTGATTATCAAAAGAGAGATTACTATCTACTTGGATCCCCAGATCCCTTATTATGTCTTCTGTATGTAGGGGACTACCACCTATGTGGCAGTTTGTGGGTACTTTGTTTTTTCCAAAGGGGATGACTATGCACTTTTTGGCATGTAGCTTGAGGCCATGATTTTGACACCAGGTATCTGTCTCATTGAGACCCTTTTGGAGGATGTCTGTGTCAGCTGGAGAGCCAATTATAGTCCCTAGTTTGCAGTCATCTGTGAACTTGGTCAGCCATAATCCTCCTGTGCTTACCTGTACCTCTGAGAAGTATATGACGAACAGGAGGGGTCCTAGGACTGAGCCCTGGTGAACGCCACTTGTAACCGGTTTAGAGTCGGACCTGGCTCCCGCAACTCTCACCATGTGGGTTCTGCCGTGAGCCAGTTGGCAACCCATCTTGTGATGTAGGGGTTTATGTTCAGGCTGGTGAGCTTGTCTATAATACCAGAATGGGGAATGGTGTCGAAGGCCTTTGTGAGGTCTAGGGAAGCTGCGTGTACCACCTTTCCCTCGTCTATAGCCTTGGTAACTATCTCAAAGAAGTCCACCAGGTTTAGGAGGCATGATCTGCCCTCAACAAAGCCAAACTGGGTAGGGTCCAGTGTTTGGAGGTTCCCAATGTCTCTGTTAATGAGTTCTATGATGATGCGCTCCAAAGCCTTGCAGACGAAGCTAGTCAGGCTTATAGGGCAATAGTTCCTGGGGTCTGTTGTGGTTCCACCTTTGTGGAGTGGAATAACCATTGCTGTGCGCCACTCTATGGGTACATAGCATGTCAAGAGGCTGAGTATGAACAGTGTGTTTAGGTAAGGGGTTAGTTCGTCTTTGAGCTCGTGTAGGATGCAGCCTGGGACACTGTCCATTCCCATTGATGCTGTGTTTTTGGCTTTGGAGAGGGCTGCTTTAACCTGTGTCTGTGATTTCAGGGGCTCTACATTCTTCTGGTATGGTTATGGGCCCTTTTGGGGATGAGAAGGGGGTGATGTTTGCACTGAACCTGTCTGCCAGGATGTTGGTCAGTTCAGTGTATTTTGTGGCATTCTGCACTAACTCCTAGCAGATATGAGCATTGCCACTTAGATTCTTGACGTAGCTAAAGAATGCCTTGTGGTTATCTTTTCTTTCGAAGCTCACCTTGGATGATTTTATGAGGGATCATAGTCTCTTGCTGACACTGATCAGGGATGTCTTCCCTTCTTGGGATTTTACTCTTTTCTGTACTAGTTTCCTCCTTCTATTGTATAGCTTGTTTATGGCAGGGGTCCACCAGAATGGTTTCCTTTTCTTGAAGGAGTGAGTGTTGGTTTTGCTTGGGATAGCACGATCCATGCATTCTTGTAGGTGCCCATAGAATACATTAGTAAATGATTTTGCAGCTTGGACAGCATTATCCTTTAGCATGGGGGCTTTGAAAGTTTCCACCTCGGTCTTAAGTAATGTGAAGTTTGCTTCTGAAAAGTTTTTCACAGTGGTTTCCTGGTGAGGGCAGAATGTGGATATCCAGAGTGATTTGTTTATGGTCAGATCTAACCAGCGAGGGGTTGACCTCCGGTGTGGAACACTGGTCGCCCATGTTGGTGATGACCAGGTCCAATATGTTGTCACCTCTGGTGGGAGTGTTGATCAAGTTGATCCAGGGCATTTAAGTTTATAAATTCTAGGAAATGTTGGGCAAGGGAGTTAGTACTTGAGTAGTTCTCCCAGTTAATGTATGGGTAATTGAAATCACCCAATATTAGGGTGTTTGGTTGGACTTTGTTTCCCAGTGTTTCCAGAAACATGGAATGGGGGTACTGGAACATGGTGGGTGATCTGTAGCAAGCTACAATTTGAATTGCAGTTTTGCCCATTGTTATTTGCATGTGGATGATCTCTGAAGCATCGTGCTGTACCACTAACCTCGAGGTGTGGGTATCCTTGATGAATATGGATGCACCCCCGCCTTTTGTATTTCGGTCTGGGTTCTGTCGAAATGTATGGTATGAGTTGTAGCCTGGTAGTGCTGGTGTGTTCTCGGGAGCCTTAAACCAGGTTTCTGTTACCGCACATATATCAATTTTCTCCATACTGAGGAGTGCCTCGAGTGCGTGCATTTTGAGATTTAGACTTCTGGCATTGAGTAGCATTACCCTCAGTTTTTTGTTACTTGTGCTATTTACGGCAGTGGGTTTGTCTTTTGAGCCTTGCCTAAAAAAGGCACTATGGGGGTGGCAAGAGCCAGTATTCAAAAGCCTAAGGGTGACAGATGCAAGCTGTCTCTAGCGAAGCAGCGTGACTTGTCGAGCATGTCATCCCAGGTGGACAGACACTGGATCCCCCTTTGAATGGTACCAGAAACTTAGCCAATTGTTGAAATTGATAATTTCTTTTTATACCATGGTATCATCTTGGTGAGGGCAGGATGCTACTCAGGGTCAGAATCATACCGGCCTGGGCTATGTGATCAGAGAGCTCTTCCATGTCTCTCTTCATGTAGTCCAGGGAGGTACGGCTCAGGTCATTCACACCAACATGGACAATGACAGAGTCATATTTGTACTTGTTCTGGAGTGACCTGAGTGCTTGTGTTATGTGGCAGATCCTGGCACCCGACAGGCAGCTAACAGTAACCTGCTCCTTATTCAGCCTAGTGAGTGGGGTGTCTGTGCCTGACTATAGAGTCAACTATTACTAGTGTGTTGGGTATGTTATTTTGCCTTAAGGGGTGTGATTACATGGCACACTTGTTTTGTGAAGTATGTGTTTCATGGTTTGTGTTGGGGGGTGGAGGTTTCTTGGATGTCTGTTTTGGTGGTCTCTGTTGCTTTTGCAGATTTTTATTTAGAGCCTCTGAGTATGTTTTCGTGTATTTATGTGTGTGTTTTGCCAATGCTAGTTTAATGGGTCTGTGTGAGACTGGTGGTGTGATGCAAGTATTTCCCTTCTCTTGATTGTCTGATCCAGGCTTGGGTTGAGAGAGCTTAGCCTCCAGTTTGGCTGTATAATTGCATCTCTCACATGTAATGGTGGTAGAAGGAGAGGGGTGTCTGTGTACATGAGGCAGTTGTAACATTGCCTCAAAATGCCCAGATTAACCAGTAGGACTGGAGAGTACACCTGACATTGCCCTTTGGACATGCCTGGACAGGTACAGTGAACTGTTTTACTGAATGGCTGGTAAGGTCAAATAGAGAGTCTTGTCCTTCTGTACACTAAAGGGGGTGTCTAGTGCTAGGGTTTATAAGTGCTTGCTATGAGTTTTGAGCAAGTGCTGGGCTGAGAAATGAATGGCTTGAGTGCTTAAGTTGAAAGTTTGTCTGATTCCAAGGGAAAAATTGAAGAGGAGATTTTGTCGAGCCAGGAATAATTATATCCTAGCTAACCGGTGCTGCTCGGCATGCAAAACCAGGCAAATGCGGTTTTTATAGCAGGGAAATGAAAGAGAGAAAGAAATTAGCCCAAAATGGCCAATAAACTACTAATTTCTGGGCTGAAACCACTCCTCCAGGGACAGATAGGCTGCTCAAAGCTCCCTTCTCTCACAGGTGAACAGAGAAACTTCCTTCTATCCAAGTAAGGTATGGGCAAAAAGCACACAACAAGTAGCTGAAAGCTAAGTCCGAAAACACCACACTCGTAGTAATAAATCACTGCTGTGCACAATAACAGCAGTAAAAGGATTTATTTGATAAAGCGCTTTTCATCCCACTCAATTGTGGGACTTCCACAGACAAAAAAAAATAAAAAAACAACTTTAAAATATACAAATCTCTCCAAATCACATATTCACAGCCACGATCCCTGATAGGATATCACGTCTTGTCAGGTGTTTAAAATCTTTAATACTCATGAATGAACTCATCAAAGTTATAAATACACTCTCTACTATGTTTAATCTACACATGTAGTTGTAATACTAAATTTATGTGTATTGTATCCCATTCTCATATTCTAACTCATTAGGGTTACAGAATCATGTATACAAAATTATATATGTAAAAAATATATATGTGTAAATAAATACAAAAATATATAAAAATACAAATAACCTAGGCTATTTATCTAGTTAGGATTTTGAGTTTTAAAATACAGTTAACTGCATGTTTCATTCAAACCTGGAAACGAACATGCATCAGTTTGCAGCTGCCAAAGTAATTCCAATCTCTCTAAACGTATGGAATCGGGGCCTCCCCTGCCATCCGGCAGGATACAGTCTACTGCTCTAAACACAAATTTATGGTTGGGGTTCTTTGACGTGTGTCTAGCTAAAGCGTTTTCTAATTTTCCTTTTCTAATGTAATATAGATGTTCATAGACCTGCTCCCATGGTTTCCTGTCGGTCTTGCCAATATAAAATGCGACATTGTTGGCACTGGGCTAAGTAAATTACGGCTTTTGATTGACAGTTAAATTTGTGTTTCACCTTGTACTTGCGGTTCCTAAGGCTAAAGGTTTCTCGTACAACCATGCATGAACAAAGGTTACACATATTGCATTGAAACATGCCCCTCCTACCTGTGGGTTTCTGAACTTGACCTTCCAGTAATTGTTTTAAATTCTGGCCCCTTTTCCACACTATTCTAGGTACATCTGGTAATTTAGTTCTTAAATCAATATTATTTTGTATCAAGGACCAGTTTTTTTGAATAATTGTCAGGATTGCATCACTATCAATGCTTAAAGGTGTGATAAACTTCACCCATGGTGCAGTGTCGTGTTCGTCCTGATTTTTAACTAAAGGTAGTATTATAGGATCTCCATTTCATTTTTTCCTGAGAATGGGCTAAGTCTCCAACTTCCTTTTGTCTGTTACTTTTTTAATAAGTTTGTCAATAAGTTGTCTAGGGTATCCATGTCTAAAAAACATACCCTTTAATAATTGACATTCCTCCAGAAAATCTGTATCCCTTGATACCATCCGTATGACCCTGACCAGTTGGCCTTTCACTACTGATCTCTTCTGGTACCAGGGGTGGCAACTACTATAGTGCAGGAAGGTGTTGGAATAAGTCCCCATTTTGTAAATTTTTGCACAAAAGGATTTTTCTCCATAGTCCTTGCATAAATCTACATCCAAGTACGCAGTCCTGTTTGAACTAAAGGTATATGTAAATGACAGGAAGTGGGTAGTTGAAATGAAAAATGTCACCAATTCCTTTGCTGTTTTCTCCTCTCCTTTTACTAATATAAAAATGTCATCTAAGAAATGCGTATAATATTTTATATGATTAACAACATGTTGGTTCTTCCTAACAAGTTCCTGCTCCCAGTAGGCCATGACTAAGTTGGCAAAGCTTGCCCCACAGGGGGAGCCCATAGCCACTCCGACTTTCTGGAGGTAAATTCTGTTGTTAAAAGTTAAAAAGTTGTAAGACAAAATAATGTCCAACAATTCTTCAACTAATGAAATCTCCGATGGGGGTGCCCCTTTTTTCTAAGCATAAAGTTGACCCATTCTCTGCCCTCCTCATGGGGTATAGATGAGTACAAATCCTTACCATCGATGGTCAAGAAGTTTAAGTCTTTATCAAACTTAAAGGTGTTAATATTTTGTAAGAATGACCATGAATCTTTACAAATATGGGGTTCCTGAATTATGTATTTCTTGAGAATATTGCCTACTAACTTTGCACAGGGGTAGGTTATGCTATTTCTTGCATCGACTAAAGGTCTCATGGGTGGGTCTGTCACAGACTTGTGGATCTTTGGAATCCCAAAAAGAATCGGAATCCTGGGTGCAAGCATAGTAAGGTAGTTCAAGACTGAAATATCAATTCGACCCTCAATAAACAAATCATTCAAAAAGGAAATAATTCTAGTGTATGCTTGATTAAGCTCGTTTCTTGACTTCTCTTGGTATGTACAGCTATCTAAAATGCTTAGCATTTTTACAGTATAGTCTTCTTCTGACATGATGACTAAACCACCACCCTTGTCGGGTTGCATAATTCTAACCCCTGCCTCCCTGATTAAGTTTAAAGCTATCCTTTCATCCAGAGAAACATTAGACACCGCATTTCTATTGTGTGTATTCAAAGTCAAAGTACTTTGTAAATCCATCTCACACATTTTGTCAAATAAAACCAAAACAGGATGCAATGGTGGTAAATAAGTACTAGTGACATGACAGTTATTAACTTTGGTCATATCCCCACCAAATAAAACATTTAAATTCAATTTTCTCATAAAAAGTTTAACATCAACTAAAGTTTTGGCTAAATCAGCCTTGTTGGCAGGTACGAAAGTGTTACCTTTAGAGAGTAGTTCTATTAATAAGGAGTCAATTTGCACTTCAGTGTAATTAAAAACTCTTAAAGTCTCTGCTCGAGTTGTACATAATTCTGCAGTCACCTTCTTGAGAAAAGCTAATATCCGTTGCCTTCCTCTCTTGTTGAAATTGTAATTGTTCGGACGACTGATGTTCTGTCTCAAGTTGTAGTGGGAGGCTCCCTTCCAAAAATTTCCATGTTGTTCCATAGTTTCATATTTTAGTACTAATCTAACTGCCCTTGCGAGCCATTTTAAGCCTAGCAAATTATCCCTTGTGGGACTCAAACCCTGCACCTTGTGTTTGTAAGGCAAATACCTCAGCCATTAACCCACCCTCCCAATCATGTTACATTCGTTAGACTGCCCGTGTCTTTTTACCACAGAAGCATAATCCGAGTTTCTAACATTTTTGGACTGGTCATTGTGTGTAAACTCTTGTGTTGGTTGCTGCCTAGTGCAGTCATCCCTCTGTACATTACAGTCATGGTGGTTGCCCTGACCGCTTCATTTTAACAAGTCCTGAACAATGAGTGATCCTGTTTGGGAAGGAGGAGGTTTCGGATAGGCTAGACTGCTTCCGTATGCCTGGCGGTCTCTGTTTAGCTTTTTTAATTTAGTTTCCATGATTTTACTGATGTACTGATTAGTACTAGTGAATGCACGTTCATACTCGTATTTGTAGCGTATAAAGTCTACGTGTTTCTGTATGGAATCATCCAAAATGGTTGCCTCTTTTACTAGTGCATCGGAACTAATCTGGTAGTGTTTACACATCAATTCAAGCAATTCAAGCCCATGCTTGTTAAATAATTTTAACAAATCTTGGTGGAAAGATGAACCATCCACCAACCCAGTCGGGTACTGCCAAGACCTGAGTCCCTTAGGGACAAGACCCTCACTTATGCATTCGTGAAAATAAGCTATTTCAAGTTGGATCTTCTTATGCTTAACCAATTTTTGGTCAAGCAACTTTAATTGAACTGAAATATCCACAGGTCCCCCAGCCGGTTGCTCCTGGATACTACTGCTAGACGGTGTCTGCAGCGTTAATGGTTCAAACAGCCATTTAGACAATTTTGGCGCCCCAATAAGCCCTGAGGATCTGTTCACGTCAATACGTGGGTTTTCATTGTTCACACTTTTCAGTTGTAGGGTCTTGTCATATTGCACGGCCTTTGTTCACACAGCCCTGAATTCAACACTAACCTGAAAACTGGACTATACTAGCTTAGAAAGACAGGAAGCAAGTATATATTTTTTCAGAAAATAAAGCAGATACAATAAAAAAAACACTTTAAATACACAGAAAAGGATACTTATTGTTATATATCTCAGATCAGAGCTGTAGTCAATGCCCCTAGTAATAAAGGATACTTATTGTTATATATCTCAGATCAGAGCTGTAGTCAATGCCCCTAGTAATAAAGTAGGAAGAAACACAAATACAGTAAAAGCAGATGAATAAAGTGCAATTTTTTATATATATATAAAACAATAGCAAACAAACAAATTGATTTAAACAAGTTACCCAATTAACCAGAAAAAAGCTCAAAACTGAGCCTTGTTCCAGCAGTCTTCAATCAGACAAGTTCTAACTGCACACTCCTGCCACTGGTGTGCAGGGGAACCTTCTCCAAAAAGGATTGCCTGGATCAGTGCTTAAGTTATACAAACAAAGCTAGATTCAGCCTGCCTTATTCTTAGCCTTTGCCACCTCTCTCTTTGCCATGCGCCTCATCTCCTTGTACTCCTGTCTACTTTCTTCATCTCTTTGACAATCCCACTTCTTTGCCAGCTTCTTCCTCTATATACTCTCCTGTACTTCCTCATTCCACCATCAGGTCTCCTTGACCCCCTTCCTCTGTCCAGATGTCACATCAAGCACTCTTCTAGCTGTCTCCTTACCAGCTCTGCTGTAGTTACCCAGCTATTCGGTAACTCTTCACTGCCCTCCAGTGCCTGTCTTAACTCTTTCCTGAACTCCATCTCACAATCACCCTTTTTCAACTTCCACCATTTGATTCTTGGTGCTACTCTCACACTCCTCCTTCTCTCCTTGATTACCAACATCATCCTATGGACCACCATTCTATACTGCCTAACTAAACTTCCCCCTGTCACCACTTTACAGTCTACAATCTCCTTCAGACTGGCCCTCCTGCATAGGATATAATCCACCTGTGTGCATCGTCCTCCACTCTTGTACTTCACCCAATGCTCCTCCCTCTTCTTAAAATATATATTCACTACAGCCATGTCCATCCTTTTCGCAAAATCCACTATCATCTGATCTTCTGCATTCCTCTCCTTAACACCATACCTACCCATCACTTCCTTGTCCCCTCTGTTCCCTTAACCAACATGCCCATTGAAATCCACTCCAATCACCAGTCTTTATTTAGTGATAATTAATAAATTAAAACATAGATATTTGAAGGGGACCCAGCATTGAAATAAAACATTTAAGAGCAGCCTGTGTCCATTAGTAGTATAGTAGTAGTAGGGGTAAATTTCCTATTTCCCATCCATTGATCCAAGTATTGCTTGAATGTTATTAGGGGTGAGCATTACATGGCTGGAGAGTCTGTTCCAGAGCAGTGGCATCCTCTACAAGATATACCTACCCCTCCAAATTGCGCTTTTAATGTTGAAGAACAGGTGTAGGTCCCTGGATTTAGTATTTTTGATACCATATGGCTTGCAGATGTGAAATCTGACCCAACCAATTGCTTTGCTTTCCATGGGGGAGAACTTACTGACATGTACCCATAGATCTTGAAGTCTTTGGCTCAAAATCAGGAGAAAGCCAAAAAAAGATCATCAAAGACATGAAGTATGGCACTTATCCTTAGAAAGTTATTAAAATAACTGGTTTTCTGCTCTGTGAAATAAGAAGTGTTGACAGGTATGTACTTTTTATGCTGGCTGATGCTAATGCTTTTACTGCTAAGTCCACTGTCTCAGATGTTTTCCTTGCTGAGTTAGATCTTGAATTCAGGGTCTTCATCATTGCAGAGAGGCTTCAAAAAAAAAAAAGAGAGAAAATCTGCTACAGAATTACTCTTTTTCAAGCACCATGAAACAAACATTGCTACGGTCAGAAGGGGTAGATGTGAGAATGTACGTGAAAGACTAGATTCCATGAATCTGATAGGTACACTGTCTCTTGTGAAACGTGCTGACTAATGGGGGCTGCATTTGGTGAAAGACATGAGAGGAAAGGTATGGGTGTGACAGAGTTCCTCTCTCCCTCCCTCCCCCTCTCTCTTTACATTTTAACTGGTTTAACTGGTTGTTAGTTGTTACTGCTACGTATTAGTTTGGCACAGTGATATTATCAGTGTTACAGAGATTTATCTGCATGTATCAAGCTTACAGTTGAAATGGTTTCCTGTGAAAACCAACATTCAGCAGAACATGACTTAAGTTTCATAAAAAATGTAAGTAGCAACCATTCTTAAAACAACTGCATAAGAACATTATGCAAAAGTCTTTGCTAGTACTCAGATGAATGCAGAGATGTGCTCGGACATGGTACTCAGTGATAGTGAGTTGAGGGATGCAACTTTCACTTCTCATAAGCACTGTTGTGGCAGCTGGCAGTATGGACTGATTCAGTTTTCCTTTCAGGTACTTCAGCTCTCAGCAATTGCCCACATCCCAACTAGTGACATCTGCTCTACTATAAACATCCTAAGGTAGACACTCATTGACAACATGCTGCCTGTCCTTTCACTTTTTTAAAGAGAATTATGTGATTGTGAAGGCATGTCTTGTGGTTGGGAAGGCATCCCACAAACAGTTCTGCCTTTCTTGCTATGGCAGTATCTTTTTGAATATATTCAGCATTGTGACATCTTCCCTACCTACTGCCCAGAATGTGGTAGAATCCTGGCATAGGCATCTGTGTCCCTTACTTTCAAAAACAGGTGATAGTAACTGACCTGCTTACAGTTGTACAGAAGGAATAAGATAGGGTGAATGAGAGCCATGAGCAGAACATGCATGACGCCCTCCCATCTTCTCTAAAATGACATTTTTCCACAGATGCAATAGACAGGGTTCTACGACAACCATTCTGTTTCATCTATGACCAACTACTGGCTTGTATTTTATTTCCTTTGAATAGTAGTGATCATGGTGCCTTTCAGATGAACTCAAGATGACTGATACTTGAGTTTCCCTGCACCTGGATAATGCATGGCTGTCTGTGCTGTCATTGGTTTCATAATGCTGGGACCTCTATGTACTCTGCCTTGCTGTGCTTCCCTGTTTCCTGTATCATCTTCTATTTTGTCCCCTACCCCCGTCTTAGTTCTCACTCCCTTACATTGTTCAATGTGTCCTAAATGTACATATTTTGTTACTAGTGTTTTCGAGGTTGCTGATATAAGAGGGTGGATGAAGTTTAAGGAGTATGATTCCTTTCTGTATTGCAGATCTAGTCATGTGTGACTGAAAAGGGGATATTTTTGTTCCCAGAAAAGTAAGAGATTAATTTTTAACTTGTATTGTCAAGACACAGATGGGGCGGACATGGTGGTGCAGCGGTTAGCGTTGCCGCCTCACAGCAAGAGGTTCTCCAGTTCAATTCTTGGCTGAGGTGCCTTCTGTGCGGAGTCTGCATGTCCTCCCTGTGGTCGCGTTATTTTCCTCCGGGTGCTCCGGTTTCCTCCCACATCCCAAAGACATGCTGTAGGTGGATTGGACACTCTAAATTGGCCATAGGTGTGAGTGTGTGCATGTGTGTGCCTTCTGTGGAAGGTTGGGCACCGGGGCTGGCAACTCGACACTGTAAAACTCCACTGCCAATCATGAGCGGACATGATCCGCTGTGGCGACTCCTAACCGGGAAAAGCCAAAAGAAGAAGAATTATCAAGACACAGGTGGACAGTGAGTGAGGGGGATAACTAGAGACCAAGACAGCTGAAAGAGATTTGCTCTAAGGGAAGGTTGTTGTGATCATATATTTTTAAAATTTTCTTGGATCTGCTTAATTTTTGTTTAGTACTAAAAAGCATAGATTTAGTTTTGGTTGTATTTAGTATGACGTTTTTGGTTAGTAATCCGCTCACTGAGGTGAATTAAGTAAGATTGTAGATGTTGCTCTAAGGTAGTTAGAGCTTAGCTGGAGTGGTAGAGGACTGTGCCATCTGCATATAGGAGGAGAGGAAGGTAAGCAAGACCAAGTTTCTGTGTAGAACTCCTGTTATCCACTACACAGAAAGTGAATATCTTTGTGGGGTTTATAAACATTGTTATGTTTCACTTAGACATCTGAAAAGAAAATAATACGTAACGCAGTATATGCAGGTGTTATTACAACACTGTACTTTGAGTATTCTGTTTTTGACTATAGCATGTGAATACATTAATTACGTTTCAACTTACCTCCATATAGTAATCCACTTCTCTGTGGTATAAGCCACTTTTTTAAACTCCTTTGACAAGAAATTGGGGTTCAGGAAACACAATAATATATTACTTCCTCCTGTAGTCACACCCATGCCAGAATCTGTTTGTTTGTATTTTTTACACTGAATTAATAAGTACATAAGGCTAAGCCCTGCTGAAGTATTTGAGCCAGAGTTTATGAAGACAGATTTTGAACTTTAACCAGAATTTGATAGAATACAAAGCTTGTGTATAGATCACAAGTTCAAGTACATGTCTTTTCTCAGAAGTGTAAAAATGTCTTTTATAGATGGTTCAACTTGAGAAAAAATGTAATGTTCCACGATAGTATGAACATTTCAGTGGTGTACTTTCGACACTCTTTTTCATTAACAAATATTAGCCAGCATAACAGCTAATGTAAGAGTATGCGTCTAAACTCAATAAGTAAACACAGTGCATGCTTGCGTGTGTGTGCGTGCGCGCATGTCTTATTTAACAGTTAAAATATATATGTGGGTATCCATTTGTGTTAATAACAGGTCTTGATTAGCTTTACTGGTCCTGTTTCTAACTCTCTGTTACATTTCTTGAGCACTGACTATTATATTTATGTTATGTGATCATAAAGCACTAGAAGAAATGAAACATCTGTGTTCTATTAAGACCTAATCAGAAGTGAAAGTGATGCAAGTGTTCAACTACAGGGTTGTGTGAAACTATAAGCTACAGCCAAGAAATAATAAGAACAAAGTGCCTTTTTTTATTCAAGGAGAGATTAGGATTAGTTTATTTATTTATTTGACATTTGTTGACCAGGATAGTCCTACTGGGCAAATGCCCTTTTTCATGGGATGCCCGGGGAGAAAAGCTCCAAAGTAATCTTGCATAATATTTCAAATTACAGTGAATGTAAAAATACAGTGCGATTTTCTACAAAATGCATTAACAAAATTGAAGGCAAAAGAGACATATTATACAATTGCGTTTAAAACAGGTTGTTATAAGAGTGACACACAGATGAGGGAACAGGAAACAGTGAATAAGAAAAACATGCAGAAGTTTCCTAAGTTACTTACTATATGAGCCATAGAAGGTGTGGGGGCACACACACACATATATATATATATATATATATATATATATATATATATATATATATATGGAAAATAATTTGCTAGAAATGGCACACCAAGATAAATCTTGCCCTGAGCACATTTTAGGAGATATGAAGAAAAAATGATTCAAGTTATTCGTACTGGAAAAGACCTTAGTAATGAGTACTAACCTTAATCCAAATGCTGCCCCTTCTCCCAACCCTAACCCTACACCTTACAGTAATTAAAACCTTCCTGTAAGACTGCCACTGCACAGGCAGACAGACGCACAGCATACCTCTCAATCAACCTCTTGGTGCAAAAAATCTGGACAAAGCCAAAACTAATGGGGGGACCAAGGCCTAAAAAGAGGGACAGTTTTTTTAAATATTGCTCTTATAAACTTAAAAAGTTGCTAGAGCAACATATTTTGTGTTAGTTTGCATTTTCTAATGGATATGAAATCTGAAACTCTAATGTCTGGCATTATGTATCCTCAGTGACTTGCCAGAAAACCACATATTTTATGAGGAATAGACCAAAAATATGAGGCAAAAATCTGGACGGTTGAGAGGTATGATGCACAAACATTCACAAACAAACAACACTACTCTATCCCCTTACCTAACCCTTACCCTAAAATACACAAGCTCACACCAAACACACAACACCCATTCACACATGCATGCTGTCACCACCAAACATCACTTACCTGTATAAACATTCCATACCATCGACATATCCACTGTCTGGCTATCCATGCCAACAACAGTAAATCACAGCCCTGTATTTGTCAAACAAATGTACATTAGGTAAAACACAGGAGAACTCAACCATGTATATAGATAGGGGTCTACCTCAAAATCCCAACGCCCAGAATATCCAAGTTCAAAATCACGAAACTATGGAAATTCGGACATCGGATTTTTACTACGGTAAGTAAACACTTGCCCAACATGCCCTTTTCCCCACTGTAGTGCGGTCCCAGAGTTGCTATATATAGTTAGGGAGGTATAGGAGGCATAATCCCCCCCATCTAGGTGGGTTTTACTTACTTTGGCATGAGTTTCATTTCCATTTGGCCAAGTGTTTACTTACCCTACTAAAAATATGATGTTCGAGTTTCCTCTGTTTCATGATTTTCATCTCGGGATTTTAAACAAAGACCTCACCTAAGTGTGATGTTTAATCATAGCCTCACCTCAGGCTTCGTGCCCACTGAGTGGTGCACAGCTACAGTTATCCCGCTCCACAAGGGAGGATCCACCTTGGATCCCGGGAACTACTGTCCCATCAGTCTGACAAGCCTGATTTGCAAACGCATTATCATGGAACTTATAAACAAAGACATTGGCAACCTTCAAACACTAGACCCCACCCAGTTTGGGTTTGTGAAGGGCCGATCTTGTCTCCTGAATCTGATTGACTTCTTTGAATCAGTCTCCAGAACTGTGGACGAGGGTAAGGCAGTCCACACAGCCTATCTGGATCTCGCCAAGGCCTTTGACACCATCCCCCACTCTGGAATCATAGATAAACTTACTAAGCTGGGCATAAATCCCTACGTCACTCGATGGGTTGCTAACTGGCTTACTGACAGAACCCAGACAGTAAAAGTAGCCGACTCCAAATCCAGCTCCAGACAAGTAACAAGTGGAGTACCTCAGGGTTCAGTCCTGGGACCACTCTTGTTTGGCATCTACTTCTCTGAAGTACAGGCCAACACTAAGGGACTCTGGCTAACAAAGTTTGCAGATGACTGAAAACTGGGAGCCATTATTGAATCCCCAAATGATGTGGATATTCTACAAAAGGGCCTTACAGAAACAGATGCCTGGTGCCAGCGCCATGGGCTCAAGCTTAATGCCAAGAAATGTATAGTTATCCCCTTTGGAAAAAAACATGTACCCATGAATTACCACATAGGTGGCAGGACACTAAACATCGAAAGTGTGATGAGAGACTTAGGGACACAGGTGGACAGTGGTCTCACTTTTGATAACCACATTGCCACAACAGTCTGTAAATCCTTCTATGTGGCACACCTCATCACTAAGGGCTTTTCATCCAGAAAAAAGGAGGTCATTGTCCCACTGTACTCATCCCTCATTAGACCCATTACAGAGTATAATGCCCCCTTTGGTATGTACCTCACAAGACATCTGCAACAGCTTGAAAGGCCACAGAAATACCTCACTAAAAGAATCACAGGCCTAAAGCAGATGCCATATACTGACCGTCTAAAAAAACTCCAGCTATACTCTGTGGCATATCGTCTACTCAGAGGCGATCTCTGCTTAACATACAAGGCCATGTCAAACCCTGAGCTGTTGGACATGCTCCACTTAAAGAAATCCCAATCCCTCAGAGCCACACGCTCCAGAGATCTAAACCTTGTCATCACAATGAACAAAAAATGCTGGAGGGATAGGTTCCTGACCCACAGACTCCCCATACTCTGGAATAGACTGCCCATACATATCAAGCAGAGCGCCTCTTTGGCCCTCTTCAAAAGGAACCTTGATGATTGGATGGGAGATAGGAAATTCACCCCGGGAATCATGTCAGTCACCCCGCTAGACAGGGGCCTAGAGAAGTAAATATTGTGGGAAGAAATATCCAGGGAATTGGTATGGCTAGGCTTGCATAGGCCCTAGGGCCGATAGCCTAGTACCAACCTATGAACCTATATCCTGGGCATCAGGATTTCGATGTAGACCCATAATTAGAAACAGACATATAGCTATAACTGTATAAAGACTTAAAAAGTAAAAAGTTATGGAAATTCAAAAGCCATGTAACTGAAAAAGTGGTATGTCCTTAAAGGGTCAATTGCATATATCCCATGGGCTTCCACTACAGGTTTCAAGTACTACATATTGAAAACTCTAGCTTAGCTGAGTCTTTCTTTCAGTTTTTACTGAATGGCTTGCCTGTGTAATCTTTTTACCCTTTGCTTGTATGTGTGTGTATGTGTATCTATCTGTATGTATATATTTGAGTGTGTGTATGTGTATATATATATATATATATATATATATATATATATATATATATATATATATGTATGTATATATATATATATATATATATATATATATACACACACACTAAGAAATATTTCAGAGTTGTCCCCACAGCTGGGAATGTCCAAGGCACAAACAGATGTAAACGCTTAGACTTAAGCGAAACTTTAATAAAACAACGCAAATAAAACATATAAAAGATGAGCGCTTTTGGGACCAGGAAATAACTCTTCTTCAGATTTAAGTCTCATAATGATGACTTCAGTTTTTAAAGGGCAAATAGCCAGTCAAAAAGATCTCCTAAGCTGAAAGGGGCTGGCTTCAATGAATAATTAAAATCCAAGCCTAAAAACCTATAGACAACACACAAGTCAATCAGTGTTATCTTCTAAGAAGTGTCTTCTTGCTAAGGGAATAATTAATAGTGTTTTTGAAAAATAGGAGTTTTCATGGATGTTTGGGGTAAAAATTCTAGTGATGTTTGAGATTTTTGTTTGTTCTGCAGTAAAAGTGGTCATTCTTGTTGTCAGCATTTTGCATTTTGAGATTTGCTGCTTTTGAAAAAATTAATGGTATAGGATAGAGGTGTAGCAAGCAAATTCCATTTTGTACTCACAAAATCTTAGTGCTACACCCCCCCCACCCCCACCCCACCCCCGGACACCTATCATTTAAAAATAGACACATCTCTCAAAACCCTTCCCCCAAAGCCCTTAATAAATGCAGGTAACATTTTCAACTGTTCTCCCTAAAACGATTAAAAGTATTGTCTTTATATTAGCAATGTTCCACTTGTTAGACATTCATTTAGGCAGTTGTAGACATAATATGACCTTAAAAAAAGCCATGTTAATATGATGCATAGAAGAAAATGTACTCAGTAGAGTGAAAAGAGTATGACTGGCTACACCCTTGGTATAGGAGTTTTTTAGATTTTTTTGATCAGTTATATAATAATTAGGGTTTATGTAATAAATGGATTAAGAGTTCAGGAAACAGCAGTTTATTAGTAAATTACTTACTTCCTGTTTCTTTCACACTCATTCCTTTTCAGATTCTTTTTTATCTATATCTATCCACCTGTGTGTGTAGATATATGTATATATATATATATATATGTGTGTGTGTGTGTGTGTGTGTGTATATATATATATATATATATATATATATATATATATATATATAAAAAATGTATATATGCATGTGTACACACACACACACACACACACACACACACACACAGTTCACTTTGTCATTTGCTAACAAAGTGAAGTTTTGTTATTTATCGACAGCGCTCGTTTGCTCGTTATCCAGTGCTGAGTTTATTAATGTTGAAGAATGAATTTGTGTAGAGTATGTGCATTGCGTTAAGGTAGGTGTGTGTTTGTGTTGGTTGATGATGGGAATTTTTGAGAAATGTAAATGTTTGGTGTATTTAGATTGAGAGTATGTGCTCAGGTTAGGGTTATAGAAAGAGTTAGGTAAAAGGAAAGCTTTATAGGGTTGTATGTGCATGTTATGTATGGGAACTGTGTGCAAGAGTGTGTAGTGATACTGTTAGGGAAAAGGGTTTTCATATGGTAATGTGTGGGGTTGTGATTATACGGAGGGTTGGGGTTAAGACACATGAATAAGGTGGTGAAGGGGGAACCCCCCCCACTCATCTTCACTTGTGTGCTAACCCTAACCCTGCCCTACCCTTAAACCCTACCTAGTGTATTGTTTTATGAAGAATAACTTTACTGTTGAGTCAATTTACCAATCATAAATATGCACACAAATACACAATTTACCAATCATAAATATGCACACAAATACACACAAACACACACTATATATATATATATATATATATATATATATATATATATATATATATATATATATATAGCCCATGACAGGCTTTAGCGAAAGAGTATAATTTAGTAAGTCTTGGTTTGTTTTGTTATGGCCCAAATTCCCTAAGTGGTTGCTGGAAAAGAAGGGGGTCCTCCAGAACCTAAGGCAGGGAGGGACTATAGTTTGAGGTAGCTAAGGTATGGAGAAGCTGTAGTAAGAAAGTTATTTAAAAATCCTCCATTTGGGAGAAAGAGAGGGAATGCTTTTTGGGAAGTGGTCATCATCGTTGTGCGTGACTGAAATGAGCCAATAGTCTATATTGTAGCTAAAAGGAAACTGAAAGAAAATGCATTCCTGCAATTTTTTGATTTTGACAACTCACTGTTTTTAGGACTGCTTGTATTTTGGGAAATTTCCTTTTAGTAATACTTAATATTTAATTTAAAAGCTTTAATACTGTGTTTGTTTTATTCCCCAGTCATGGGTGTAGAAGTCTCAAGATGTCTGCTATAGCAGATAGTGCGGTAGTCAAAATTTGATCTTAGGGTACTGTGACTACAGGCCAAAAACTGCATGTGTGTGCTCCCTACTCCCTCTCCCAAATGAGCACCTACTCTCAACGGATTACTGGGCATGGAGATTGGGGATAGTACAAAGAAAGTAATGTGCTGCAAGTCTGATTTAATTATTCATGTACTCATTATAATAAGAAGGCATGAGGACTTGGACTGAGTTTCCTCATACAGTACCAGATATCTTTGTTTTTGTTTTGTTTACGTTTGGTAGACTGCATCCAAACTGAGTGGAATAAGGCTGCTGCTCCGTTTCTTTCTGAGGAATCACAGAATGATTGCTGTCATCTATAGTTTATCAGTGCTTATAGTTATGACAGATTGAAAAGTGGAAAGGCTAGCTTGCAGCACCATATCCCCTGCCATAAGGTTCCAAAGGCTACATGCCTAGGTCTGCACTTTGGAAAAAACAACTTGTTCACAGACATTTGATGTTGTGCATTCAGCCTGTCAGTGGCTTTAACCAGGCTGCTGCTCCGTTTCTTTCTGAGGAATCACAGAATGATTGCTGTCATCTATAGTTTATCAGTGCTTATAGTTATGACAGATTGAAAAGTGGAAAGGCTAGCTTGCAGCACCATATCCCCTGCCATAAGGTTCCAAAGGCTACATGCCTAGGTCTGCACTTTGGAAAAAACAACTTGTTCACAGACATTTGATGTTGTGCATTCAGCCTGTCAGTGGCTTTAACCAGAGGTTACATGAACCTTGTGGAAATAATCGTCCTCTACCAGTTCTTGATGGCCCTACCAAGTACTACAAGATGGTGGCTGCAAAAACAATCCGCAACATGCTGAATCACCTTGTTGAACAAGTGAAAAGATATGTGATAGCCACTGAATTGTCATATAGTCCTTGACAGAAGACAAAGTATTGTAAGGCTAATGTTGCATTAGTAGCTGAGGATAAAAGATCTCCTAGAGACTTTAAAATGAAGACCAGAAAAGCTTGGAATTGAACAAGTGGACAAATGAAAGTAATAGAACAGGGAACAAGGTAACAAATTGAATCTAAACTAAGTGCAAGTATATGCAGCAACTAATACAGAAAGCACCCTGAAACAACAAAATGAAGAATGTAGGTTTATTCTATAGGTGGATAGTGGCCAAGCTGAGAGAAAGGTGCAAAACTGTGCAAAAATGATAGGTGTGTACTTATTATTGATTGAAAGGATGGTCATGTGACTGTGTGTGAATTGTATATGAATAACTTGTCACAGTGTAGTAAGATGACATTTCTGGTGCATATATGTAGTTGTGCATCTGCTAGCACCACAGTAGTCTTAATTTTACATGACGTGTAAATTTGTGCATTATAACCTCCACCCCACCCCGAGAGGTGTGAATTTAAGCCTAAGAAAATTTTGAATGCTATGATTTTGGACCTTCTATGATTTATGGTGGTCTCATGCTATTATTTTGAGTGTTGAGAGGTGTGTGTGTGTGTATGTGTGTATACACACACACACACACACACCCCCATATAAAGCAAGATATAGAGAGACGATGGTAGATGCATAGCTCTATGTAAATATAAATACTAACGATATTTGCTAACACAGTGAATCACCATACACATCCTATTCCCCCCAGTAACAAATACACATCTACACGTGAAAGCAAACAAAATACTAAACTGCACAACAGTCGACAACAAAACAAAAAAATTATTTACCACTGTAAGGCAGTCATCCAAAATAGTGATGCTCATCAATTATGATGTAACAACATATCCTAAAACTAATATGACAAGCTCCCCCACACCACCTCCGCAACTCTACATACTTAAATGCAACAACTCTGTGATCACACAACATTGGGGAAAACAGCAAAATTCTAACCCCACTGTAGTGAAGTGTCCATAAACAGACATATTTCAATGAAGCAGTGATTTGTTTAAACAAGACATTGAATCACTGCTTTGACCAAATGTGCATTTGACAACTGTACGTCTCCCCTTTAATAGCACTGCAGTTGGAGTATATGGGTATATTCTCACAGCAGCTAGCTAGTAATAAGGTTTTGACAGTTAAGGTTGTATAGAAGTGGTTTCCTGGAAGCAGCAAACCAGGAAGTTAGTTCCTCACTTGACAGATCATTTCTAGGGAAAACCTAGAGGGGTGGAATAGGAGTGCCCAGTTTAGGCTAACGTGGAGTGTGCCCTGAGGATTTACTTGCATAAGGAGCTGGAAGCAGAGCCTGAGTGAGGTTTGAAGCATTAGACATTTGTTTTGAAAACATCCTGTATCCTGAAGGGGTATAAAACAACCTAAGGCACTGTATATTTCATTTGGGCTTGCAAAACATAATCTGTATTTTATGTAAGGCCTACCTTTATTGTAATGTTGAACTTACATTGGTGTCTGCATAGATCACTGGCCAGAGACTTGCAAATGTGTAGATGTTCATCATATTGATCACTGCTGCAGTAGCTTTAGTAATATGGGTTATATCCTGCCAAGGATATAACAGGTGGCTAGTTTCCAAAGCTTCAGGAGACCTTCCACACACCCAAACTGTCAGGCAGCTCAAGTTGAGATGCCTAGAAGACAAAGTTTGGGTGCCAAGCCCTTCAGAGCTTTACTGCTGTTGAAGAGTATGCTCCTCTGAGGCTTTCGAGGATCGACAGTCAACTTGCTGTAATTCTTTTGCTGGGCAGATAAGTTCCCTTTGTGGAAAAACCTTACATTTTCTAAATATTGTTTTGTGTTTTATCACTTTTTTCTTCAGGAAAGTTTTTTTTTTTTTTTAAATCTAGCAGTTTTGTGTTGTAACAGACTATCCGAGTCTGTACTGTACTTTTAAATCGGGTACTCTTTTTTTTCCTGTCATTTTAAAAGTTGTGCAAAGTAACTGAAAACCATTTTTTTTCTGTGAAGAAATTATGTTTATTTTAATTGTTGTGGCTGACAAAGTGTGTTACCATGCCTTTTACTGTGTTTTTCTGTGAAAAAAAAAAGATTTGTAGTTTTTACCAGCATTTGCTACTTGTCTTCCCCAGGAAAGGGGTATTATTTTCAGTTTGGCCATGGAACAAACTACCAGTTCCATGGTTAGACCTTCTTCTAGCTACAAAAACAAAAAAGTTAAGTATACCAACAGGCTAGCAATTTGCCTCACCCTCATGTGGGTGACTTGGTTGTGGCCATTTGTTGTACTTCAGACCATTCATGTTTTCCCTGGATCCCTCTGGTATAGCATCTACAACCACTATACACTGGGGTTTATCCATGTCCTCTCTGGCTGTTTGGATCCTCTCAGTGGGCAAGGGAGAGCCAATCTTGCTGATCCTGGGAGAGGGAACAGGGAAGGCTTCTTTGTTGTGTCAGAATGCTGTGTCCCTCCGTGGGGAAGCTGCTGCTGCCTTCTTAGTAACATAGATGGCCCATTTTTTTCTGGCAAAAACAGAAAGCTAATCATGTATCTAGTCCTCAAATTTCTTTGGATAGAAATAACTTACTGGTTCTCAATCAGGGTTTAATTCAGGTTTTTGAACTTTCTTATAAAGTAGTTTCTGGTAAGAGAAAGAAGAATACCACTTTTCCTGAAGAGGTTCAAGATTCTAAAGCTGAACACGAAGATGCAGGGACAGATTCAGGGTTTTCTGCTCAGATTTCTGTTTCAGACTCTGAGGAGAGCTCAGTTTCTGATTCTCCTTGCTCAGGGTTCTGTTTCTCTGAGACTGTTACAATGTGTTGGTGTTTTCAGCAGGAGAATGCTGAGGTTTCTCAGCCTCTCAGAAGATACTTTTTTACAGAAAGAATTTCCAGAACCTACTCCCATTCATAGGTTCATAGGTAGGTACTAGGCTATTGACTCAAGGGCCTATACAAGCCTAACCACAAAAGGTACCCTGGCTTTCGCCATCCAAGAAAATTATTTTCCTGTGCCCCTGTCAAGCAGAACCACAGAAGTGATCCCTTGGTGAATTTCCTATTACCCATCCAATCATCAAGATTTTTCTTGAAGAGTGCTAATGAGGAGCTCTGTTTGACATAGATAGGTAGTCTGTTCCAGAGTATGGGAAGTCTCTGGGACAGGAATCTATCCCACCAGTATGTTCTGTTTTGTTGTGGTGACAGGGTTTATGTCCCTAGAGCATGTAGCTCAGAGGGATTGGGATTTCTTTAAGTGGAGCATGTCCAACAGCTCTGGGTTTGACATAGCTTTGTATGTTAGGCAGTGATCGCCTCTGAGTAGGCGATATGCGACGGAGTAAAGCTGGAGTTTTTTGAGAGGGTCTGCGTAAGGCATCTGTTTGAGGCCAGTAATCCTCTTTGTGAGGTATTTCTGTGGCCTTTCCAATTGTTGTAGATGTCTTGTGAGGTACATACCAAAAGGGGCGTTGTACTCTATAATGGGTCTAATGAGTGATGAGTAGAGGGGAACAATGACCTTTTTTTTTCTGGATGAGAAACCTTTTGTGATGAGGTGTGCAATGTAGAAGGATTTCTGACCACTTTGGCGATGTGATTATCAAAGGAGAGACTACTGTCCACCTGTGTCCCAAGGTCTCTTATCACACTTTCGGTGTTAAGTAGACTACCACTTATGTGGTAGTTCATGGGTACAGAGTTTTTACCAAAGGGGATGACAATGCACATTTTGGCATTGAGCTTGAGACCATGGCTTTGACACCAGGCATCTGTCTTAGTGAGGCCCTTTTGTGGGATGTCCACATCATTAGGAGTTTCAATTATGGCTCCTAGTTTGCAGTCATCTGTGAATTTAGTTAGCCAAAGACCTTCTGTGTTAGCCTGTACTTCAGAGAAGTAGATACCAAACAGGAGATGACCCAGGACTGAGCCATGTGGTACTCCATATGTCACTTGTCTGAAGTCTGATTTGGAGTCTGCTACTTTCATAGTGTGGGTTCTGTCAGTAAGCCAGTTGGCAACCCATCTTGTGATATAAGGATTTATACCTAGTTTAGTGAGTTTATCTATAATTGCAGAGTGGGGGATGGTGTTGAATGCCTTGGCGAGATCTAGATAGGCTGTGTGAACCACCTTACCCTCATCTATGGCTTTGGTGACTACTTCAAAGAAGTCTGTCAAGTTTAGGAGACATGATCGGCCTTTTACAAACCCAAACTGTGTGGGGTCCAGAGTTTGGAGATCTCCAATGTCTTTGTTTATGAGATCCATGATGATACGTTCCATGGCCTTGCAGACCAGGCTCGTCAGGCTAATGGGGCGGTACTTCCTGGGGTCTGTTGTGGCCCCCCCTTTGTGGAGTGGGATAACCATCACGGTGCGCCATTCAGTGGGCACAAAGCCTGAGGTGAGGCTATGATTGAACATGGTACTTAGGTGGGGTGCCAGTTCATTCTGTAGTTCATGTAGAAGGCAGCCTGGGATGTTGTCAGGTCCCATGGATGCTGTGTTCTTGGCTTTGGAGAGTGAAGTTTTTACCTGTGCAGCCGTGATTACAGGAACTTTGCATTTTTCCAGTATAAAGATGGGCCCTTTAGGGGGTGAGGGGGGGGTAAAGTTAGCACTGAACCTATCTGCCAGGATGTTAGCAATGTCAGTTGGTTCTGTATATTTAGTGTCATTGTGCTGTAACTCAGAGCAGATCTCAGTGTTGCCATTGAGATTTTTGACATAGCTATAGAATGCTTTGTGGTTGTCTTTAGAATCAGTGGTGATTTTGTTTTCATAACTAGGTTTGGAGGATTTTATGAGGAATCTCAGCTTTTTACTGAGTCTGACCAAGGAGTTCCTCCAATCGTGGGATTTTACTCTTTTTTTGCAACAGTTTCTTTCTTCTGTTTTAGAGTTTGTTTATGGCAGAAGACCACCAGATTCACTTCCTTTTTTTGGAGGATAGCATTTTGGTTCTGTTAGGGATAGCACGATCCATGCACTCATGTAAGTGCTTATAAAGTGCATTTGTGTAGGATTCAGCAGTCGTACCTCTATTGTCCATCTGCATGGGTGTTGTGAAGTTTTCCACTTCTGTCTTAAGAAGCGTGAAGTTGGCTTTGGAGAATTTTTTATGGTTGTTTTCCTAATGGGGGGTGGGAGCAGAATGTGGATGTCTAGGGTGATTAGCTTGTGGTCAAATCTGACCTCTGGTGTGGAACACCGGTCACCCATGTTGGGGGATGACCAGGTCTAGGATATTGCTGCCCCTGTTGGGGGTCTGGATAAGTTGAACGTGTTGGAATTGATTTCCAGAAAACGTTGAGCAAAATAGTTGGTACAAGAGTAGTTTTCCCAGTTAATGGTAGGGTAGTTGAAATCACCCATTATTAGAGTGTTGGGTTGTACCTTAATATTTTCCAGTGTATCAAGAAAAGAGGAGTGAGAATCCTGGGGCATGGTGAGGGGTCTGTAGCAACCTACAATCTGGATTCCGGTTTTGCCCAGAGTTAGTTGAACTTGGATAATCTCGGCTGCATTATGCTGAGCAACTAGCTTGGAGGTGTGGATATCCTTAATGAATATGGACACGCCTCCACCTTCAGTGTTTTGGTCCGGGTGTGGTATTAATTATAGCCTGGTAATGCAGGGGTGTTTACTGGTGCTTTGAACCAGGTCTCTGTCACTGCACAGAAGTCAATATTCTCCATTTTAAGGAGTGCCTCGAGTGAGTGCATTTTGAGGTTTAGACTTCTAGCATTGAGTAGCAATACCCTCAAATTCTTCTTGCCTGTACCTGTTAGGGTGGTGAATTTGTCATTTGAACCTTGTCTAAAAAAGGCACTATAGGGGTGGCTAGAGCCTTAGCCAGTATCCAGAATCCCAGGGGCGACAGGTGCAGGCCATCTCTGGCAAAACATTGTTGTTTGTCGATCATGTCATCCCAGGCAGACAGATACTGGATCCCCTTAGAATGACACCAGAAGTTTAGCCAATTGTTGAAGTCAATCATTTTGTCCTTGTACTGTGGTATCATTCTGGGTGATGGCTGGATGCTACTCAAGGCTAGGGTCATACCTACCTGGGCTACAAGATCGGACAGCTCCTCCATGTCCCTTTTCATGTAGTCCAAGGAGGTACATCTCAGGTCATTCACACCAACATGGACAATGACAGAGTCATATTTGTACTTATTGTGGAGTGACCCGAGTGCATGCGTTATGTGGCGGATCCTGGCACCCGACAGGCAGCTGACAGTAACTTTCTCCTTGTTTAGCTTGGTGAGTGGAACATCAGTGTGCTTGACTATAGAGTCACCTATGACTAGAGTGTTGGGTACGCTGCTATGCCTTATGGGCTGTGGTTGAGTGGCACTCTTGAGTTTGTGGGCTATGTGTCATTTGGGTTGTGTTGGGGGGTGGAGGTTGCTTGTGTTTCTGCTTTGGAGGTCCCTGTTGCTTGGGCAGGTTTTTACTGAAAGCCTCTGCAAATGTAGGTGTGTGTTATGTGTTTCTGTGTGTGTGTTTTGGTGGTGTAGGTTTTGAGGGACTATGTGCTGAGTGTGGTGTGGTGCAAGTGTTTACCTTCTCCTCTTGACTGTCTAGTCCAGTCTTAGGTGAAGAGAGCTTTGCTTCCAGTTTGGCTATATAAGTGCATCTCTCACAGGTTATAGTGTTGGGTGGTAGGAGGAGAGGGTTGTCTGTGTACATGAGGCAATTACTGCATTGCCCCAAGATGCCCAGATTCATCAGGTAGACAGGAGAAAACACTGGGAGCTGACCCTTAGACATGCCTGGATAGGTGCTTATTTGTTAAGTACTAGAAACTGTTTTCCTCTAGACAGTGAGGAAAGTTGAGTGCTGTAGTAATTTGTAGCTTATTTAGTGCTTACAATAAGTTCTGAACAAGTGCTGAGCTCAAAGAAACAGACTTGAGTGCTGAAACAAAAAAACTGGCTAGTTTTAAGAAACAAAAATAAGCTAGAAGGCTTCCCTCCAACACAGAAAGGATTGACGGCTTAGAAGCCTACAAATAGTCTTGGACACAGCAAATCTATATCCAGACTAGACTACCCACAGGAAAGGCAGGAAACAAGCTTAGATTTTTTTTTTTTTTTTTTTTTTTTTTTTTTTAGTGGCAAGAGAGAAAGGAGTAGCAGAAACTAAGCTGACTGGCCTTCTCAAATGTTCTCCCTGTATTAGGTAGAATGAAGTAATGACACTAAACTGGGAGGAGGGTCCCATCAAATTTACAGTAGGGACGAGCAACTGCAAAGCCACCAACTATAAGAACAACATACCAATAGGGATGGAGGTTGAGAAACAAACTGCAGAAATGTTTCTCACAGCAGAAAAGCAGCAGTGAGCCTTTAAATGAAAGTTTTAAACAGCTAAAGGAGCCTCTAGAAAAAGAGTTTAACTGCAACAAGTTATCAGAAACAAACAACCCAACAGATGCTTAATAAAAGTGGACAATTTCCAGTTAATACCTCACACACAGTGAAACTAGCTAGAAAAATATACAGTACACAAAGTGCTATAAATAACTCGAACAAAATAAGCAAAAAAACAGGATACTTAATGTTATATATTATAGATCCGACTTTGCTCAGTATCCTTCCTTCGATTAGCTCAGTGTGAAATGGCAGAAACACTCACAACTTAACTTCTTAGGTAACAGAAAGTTGAAACCTGAGACAACTTTTAAGAAAAAAAAGCTCAAAAGAACCGATGAGGTGCATAGTCTAAGCTGTAGTCCAGGTGACCTCAGTCAGCCAATGACCTTAAACAATTTTCTCTCACTGAAATGCCTGATGGCTTTGGCTAAACCAAGATGTCCCTGAATATGTGCTCAGACACACAGCCTCCACAAACACTAGGCTCAAATACAAGCCTGAATATGGACAATGATACAAATATCCACACTACTTAGAAACAAACTGCAGAAATGTTTCTCACAGCAGAAAAGCAGAAGTGAGCCTTTAAATGAGAGTTTTAAACAGCGAAAGGAGCCTCTAGAGAAAGTGTTTAACTGCAACAAGTTATCAGAAACAAACAACCCAACAGGTGCGTAATAAAAGTGGACAATGTCCAGTTAATTCCTCACACACAGTGAAACTAGCTAGAAAAATATACAGTACACAAAGTGCTATAAATAACTCGAACAAAATAAGCAAAAAAAAAACAGGATACTTAATGTTATATATTATAGATCAGAGTTTGCTCAGTGTCCTTCCTTCGATTAGCTCAGTGTGGAAAAAAAAAAAAAACCACGGAGCGTCTTCAGGATGGTAGATTTACGTATGCAACTGTACTTTCCTTACAGTATTGCTGTTTCCAAGTTGAAACAAATTCATCATCTTCTTTCGGCTGTTCCCATTAGGGGTTGCCACAGCAGATCACCTGTTTCCATTTCTTCCTGTCCTCTGCATCTTGCTCTGTCACACCAACCAACTGCATGTCCTCTCTCACCACATCCATAAACCTTATCTTAGGCCTTCCTCTTTTCCTGTTACCTGGTAGCTTCATCCTTAGCATCTTTTTCCCAATATACTCAGCATCCCTCCTCAGCACATGTCCAAACCAACGTAATCGTGCCTCTCTGGTTTTGTCTCCAAACCTTCCAACCTGGGCTTGACCCTCTAATATACTTATTCCTAATCCTGTCCACCCTCGTCACACCCAGTGCAAATCTTAACATCTTTAATTCTGCCACATACAGCTCAAACACCTGCCTTTTTGTCAATGCCACTGTCTCCAACCCATATAACATAGCTGGTCTCACTACCCTCTTGTAGACCTTCCCTTTCACTCTTACAGGTACTCGTCTGTCACAAATCACTCCTGACACTCTTCTCCACCCACTCCATCCTGCCTGTACTCTCTTCTTCACCTCTCTTCCACACTCACCGTTACTCTGAACTATTGACCCCAAATATTTAAACTCATCCACCTTTGCCACCTCTACTCCTTGCATCCTCACCATTCCTCTATCCTCCCTCTCATTCACACACATATATTCTGTCTTAGTCCTGCTGACCTTCATTCCACTTCTCTCTAGAGCATATCTCCAACTGTCCAGGGTCTCCTCCACCTGTTCCCTACTCTCACTACAGATCACAATGTCATCTACAAACATCATAGTCCACGGGGACTCCTGTCTGATCTCGTCTGTCAACCTGTCCATCACCATTGCAAATAAGAAAGGGCTCGGAGCTGATCCTTGATGTAACCCCACCTCCACCTTAAACGCATCTGTCACTCCCACCGCAGACCTCACCGCTGTCACACTACCCTCATACATATCCTGTACCACTCTTGCATACTTTTCTGACACTCCTGACTTCCTCATACAATATCACAACTCCTCTCTAGGCATCCTGTCATATGCTTTCTCTAAGTCTACAAAAACACAATGCAACTTCTTCCGACATTCTCTATACTTCTCCATCAACACTCTCAGAGCAAAGATCGCATCTGTAGTGCTCTTTCCTGGCATGAAACCATACTGCTGATCACTAATCATCACGTCCCTTCTTAACCTTGCTTCCACTACTCTTTCCCATAACTTCATGCTGTGACTGATCAGTTTTATCCCTCTGTAGTTACTACAGCTCTGCACATCACCCTTATTCTTAAATATCAGTACCAAAACACCTTTTCTCCATTACTCAGGCATCCTCTCACTTTCCTAGATTTCATTAAACAATCTGGTTAAAAGCTCCACTGCCATTTCACCTAAACACCTCCATGCTTCCACAGGTATATCATCTGGGCCAACAGCCTTTCCATTCTTCATTCTCTTCAAAGCTATCCTTACTTCCTCCTTGCTAATCCATTGTACTTCATGATTTACTATCCCTACATCATCCAACCTTCTCTCCCTCTCATTCTCTTCATTCATCAACCCCTCAAAGTACTCTTTCCATCTCCTCAACACACTCTCCTCACTTGTGAGTATGTTTCCCTCATTATCCTTTATCACCTTTACCTGCTGCACATCTTTCCTAGCTCGGTCCCTCTGTCTTGCCAATCGGTACAGGTCCTTTTCTCCCTCCTTAGTGTCCAACCTTTCATACAACTCTTCATATGCCTTATCCTTAGCCTTCGTCACCTCTCTCTTTGCCATGCACCTCATCTCCTTATACTCTTGTCTACTTTCTTCATCTCTCTGACAATCCCACTTCTTCTTTGCCAGCCTCTTTCTCTGTATACTCTCCTGTACTTCCTCATTCCACCACCATGTCTCCTTGTCATCCTTCCTCTGTCCAGATGTGATACCAAGCACCTTTCTAGCCGTCTCCCTTACTAGCTCTGCTGTAGTTACCCAGCTATTTGGTAACTCCTCACTGCCACACAGTGCCTGCTTTAACTCATCCCTGAACTCCACCTCACAATTACCCTTTTTCAATTTCCACCACTTGATCCTTGGTGCTGCCCTCACACTCCTCCTCCTCTTCTTGATAACCAACGTCATCCTACAAACCACTATCCTATGCTGCCTAACGACACTTTCTCTGGTCACCACTTTACATTCTCCAATCTCCTTCAAACTGGCCCTCCTACATAAGATATAATCCACCTGTGTGCATCTTCCTCCACTCTTGTATGTCACCCTATGCTCCTCCCTCTTGTTAAAATACGTATTCACCACAGCCATGTCCATCGCAAAATCCACTACCATCTGACCTTCTGCATTCCTTTGTTTAACACCATACCTACCCATCACTTCCTCATCCCCTCTGTTCCCTTCACCAACATGCCCATTGAAATCTGCTCTAATCACCACTTCATCCAATTCACTCCAAAATTTTTCTTTCTCATCCATTGCACACCCAACTTGTGGAGCATATGCACTAACAACATTCATCATTACACCATCAATTTCCAGATTCATAAACATCACTCTATCCAACACTCTTTTCACCTCCAAAACACTCTCAGCATACTGTTCCTTCAGAATAACTCCTACACCATTTCTCCTCCCATCCACACCATGATAAAACAATTTGATCCCACCTCCGATACACCTAGCCTTACTCCCCTTCCATCTGGTCTCTTGCACACACAGTATACCAACCTTCCTTCTGTCCATCATATTAGCTAGCTCTCTCCCTATACCAGTCATACTGCCAACACGAAACAAATTATGGACTAATATTTCCCTACAGAGACTGCTCTATTCCTGGTGTGATTACCTGTTGATCTAAACCACGAAGGAATTATTAAACAAAATTATGGAACCACAGGTGGGGGCTGACCAAAAGCTGATGCAAAAAGTCCTCCGATGTGTAAACATAAGATTAGTAACAAGAAAAAAGTGGAAGTGATATGCATTCATAGTGACTGAACTAATTCAGATAGTTCTGTGGAAATCATTGCATCCTGCATCAGCAATTTAGAGGCATGGCATTCCAGGTTTTTGTAATGTAGTTGAAGTACACGGAGTCACCTGAACTATTCTTACTTCTGGTTATGTTAATTAATGATTTGTTACTGAATCATAGTAAGTGTTTGCTTGAATATTGATGTGTAATAGTCCTTGCAGAGCTGGAGTTTTTTTTAGGTTGGTAAAGTATCTGATGGGCCATTGTAAGCTGTGCCATCCTAGTTCAACTGTTCTTCTTGCTTGTTATTTTTCTATCTGCCGGCTCATTATTTGTACATAACTTCTGCCTATGCTTGTCCTCACGTATTATTGTTTGTTTTGTATACACTTTTGCATTCAAATATTGACTTGTTAATTTTTCACATTGTATTTTTTTGCAGCTTTTCTCCCCGGGCTTCCACTGAATATAAGCCTTTGTTGACGCAGTCAGACTCTCCTACTAAACAAATGGAAATAAAATAAATAAATGAATAAAATAAGTTGGTTAAGGGTGAACAGGATGGGTAATTCTAGGCATGAGGAGGCATTATTCTTGGCTTCATCGTCAGGCCTTGCCTGATGTTATTAATGCCAAACATTCGGGTGCTCCTATGGATAACAGAAATCTTTTTGGTACAGCTGCTGCTGACCTGTTCATGTCTCTCCAGGATAAGGGTAAGACCATGCAGGAACTCAAGTATATTTTTGTCTCCCATGTACCCAAATTGCAGAGGTACTACACTTCTAAATCTGCCTTTCTTCACAGGCTGTCTCATCAACCTCCTAAAGGTAATAAGGGATCCAGGCCTATTCCTCTGTTCAAGTCCACTCATACTTCTAGTTCTCAAAAGTCTTCCTTTCAGGGCAAGCCTGTTTCTATTGGACATTTTGATTCCTTTTTCCCTTGGCCAGGTCCTGTTGTCTCTCTGCCTTTCTCAGTCTCTACCACATTGCCAACAGATCACCTCAAACTCTTGGGTGCTGTCTACATTTGCCAGGGGTATTTCATGATCTGGAACCCCCCCCCCCCCTTTAAGGTATACTGCAACCCTGTCCAGGCTACTTCTCTCTTTTTCCAGAGATTTTGCCATCCCTTTGGATCAGACACCATTCAACCTGTTCTTCCCACCTAAGTGAGAAGAGTTTTTTTTACTCCAGGATGTTTTCAGTTCAGGAGGGGACTGGACCTCTCCTCAACATTTTTCTCAAGGTCCTTCCTTTCAGGATGTTGTCTTTTCAGACTTTGTTTCCTCCTCCTCTTCTTCTTCTTCCCCAGGCCTTCTTGGTCTCTCTAGACCTCAAGGATGTCTATCTTCACATGCATGTTCACTGTCTGTTCAGAAAATTTGTGTTTTTCTGTTGCTTCCTCTCATTTTCAGTTCTCTGCTTTGACCTTTGGCCTTTCTACTGCCCCAAGGGTATTTGCCAAATGTCTCACTCCTGTCATTGCTTTTTGTACCTTCACGGGATACAGATATTCCCTTATCTAGATATCCTGCTTATTCAGACTTCTTATCCCAGCAGTATTCTACAAGATCTTCACATTACCACTTGTCTTTTACAAATTCTGAGGTTCACCATCAGTCACAAGAAGTCAGTGCTTATGTCCTCGCAGGACTCCCAGGATCATATTTTTCTCATTTGCAGGATTCAGATCATTCCCATGTTGGCCTTGCTTCCTGTTCCCAAGGTTTTGGCTCTGACAACCTTCTTCAAGTCTCTTCTTCCTCTATCCTGTATCATGACCAAGGAATTTCTGAGGATTCTGGGATTTATGTTTTCCACCATTCCCATGCTTCCTAATGTACCTCATATCAGTGTTTCTTCAACACTGTCACCCCGTATAGTTTCCTGTTCATTTGCTTCCTTGTCTGAAACTCAAGAACCGGTGGTAACTTCAGCAACTTTCTATCTGGGACTGCTTTTTCATGCTCTAGTTCCTACTTAAGAACTGTTCGTGGACACCTCAAACCTGGGATGGAGCACTTCTTGTGGCCCTCTGAAGGTTCAGGGTCTCTGGCCACTTCATCAGAGGTCAAACTGTAGCAACACAAACAAGATGAGGGCTCTGATTGTGGCTCTAAGGTCTTTTGCTTCATTTTTTTCTCCCCATCTCCCTGAAACTCTTCATGGATAATACCAACGTGATGTGGTATATAAAAATGCAGGGGGTTATAAACTGTTATCTCCTCTGCAGATGGGCTGTTCAAGTCTAGGATCTGGCTCTCAGTTATCAGGTGACTCTTCAGGCAGTTTACATTCCTTTAAAGCACAATCTAGTGTCAGATTGTCTGAGCAGGTCCAGAGCACAGGCCCATGAATGAATTCTTCACAGGGATGTGTTCCGGGACATTGTACTTCGGTGGGGTATTCCTCAGGTAGATCTCTTTGCCTCCCCTCTCAATAGACAACTTCCTGTATTCTGTTTGAGAGTACCAAGTTCTCTGACTTAGAAAGTAGACAACCTGTCTTTTCCTTGGAAGGAATTTTTTTGTATGCCTTTCCTCCCATTTTTCTATTACCATGAGTCCTGCACAAGATCAAGCAGGACTCTCCCAAAATATTGTTTGTGACTCCCTTTTTGGTCCAGACAACACTGGTTCCCCCTTCGTTTTCATCCGACATGGGGGAATCACCACAAGGTACCTCACCAGGTGGATCTTCTCACACAAGACAAGGGATGTCTTATCCATCCTCATGTGTTCACTCTTCAAATGACACTGTACGTGATAGGGTTTTTATCTATTTCAGGCACCTCTTTTCTGAGGATGTGCTTCAGGTTCTGCAGGAGGCCAGGAAACCCACTACCAAAAAATCATGTATGTCTAAATGGAAAAGATTTTCTGTTTGGTACAACACTTATCAGGATCCCTTCTCAGTAGGGGTTCTTCCGGTTCTCTCTTATTTGTGTGATCTGCTCCATGTTGGCTTGCCATATTCTTCACTCAAAGCTCACTTATCAGCTCTCTGCTCGTCTCTCTTTGAATCTTCCTTTGGCCTCTCACTTTGAGATCAAGCAGCTTCTTAAAGGCATTCCTGATATCAGGCCTCCAAAAAAGCCTATTCCTACTCCTTGTGACCTCAGTTTTGCTCTTGAAAAATTGCCTCAAGCTCATTTTGAACCTGATAGTTCAGTTTCCTTGCAAATTTGTACCTGGAACACTGTTCTGCTCTTAGCTCTTACTTCTGCCAAGAAAGTGCCTGAGCTTCAGGCTCGTACGGCTGTACCTCCTTTCTAAGTTTTTCACAGAGACAGAGTGTCTCTTCATACTAATCTTTCTTTTATGCCCAAAGTGGTTAATGAGTTGGCCATTAATCAGTCTATTCAACTTTTCCTTTTTTGCTTCTCCCCAGTCTGCCATTGAAAGGGTTCTCCATACCATGGACTTGCATAGGCAGCTCAGATATTATTTGCATAAAACAAAGGCTACTCACAAATCTGAACACGTTTTTGTTTCCTTTTATCCTAGGACTTTGGGTTTAGCTGTTTCCAAGTAAACCATCTACTCCTGGGTTTCTAAGGCCATTTCCTTTTGTTATTCTTTTCATGGCAAATGTCTTTCTTTGTCTGTAAAGGCACATTCTGCTAGGGCAGTTGCTTCTTCTGGTACCTTTTTCAAGGGTATGGACACCACTTCCATCCATTAGGCAGTTACTTGGACTTCTATTCATATCTTTTAAGCATTAAAAATTGGATGCTGTTTCCAGGGCCAGGGCAGGTTATGCTGCATGGGTTTGTAGTGGGCTCTTCTGTGCCTTCCTCCTACCAGGCTTCTTTTTAGCTCTTGTACTCTGCCATAGGTAAAAATACTGTAACAGTGACAAGGAAGGACATAATACAGTAAATCTTACTGTAACAGTAGATGCCCTTCTCTTCACTGTTGCAGTACTCGGTCCCTTCCACCTCCTTATGACTCTTGCCCCAGACTTTTTTTTACCTTTTAGCTGAGAGGCTTTTGTTTCTTTTCCCTTCTGAACTTTTTTCATCTGGATTTGTATGTTCCACATGTTCCTTTCAGGTCTTTTGTCTTTCATGGGGCAATTCAGTTCTGATTATTTGCATCCATACATTACCTTTATGCCTGATACCCTATGCAGGGAATATACATGTGACATATACCAGCCGGACGTTGGGATATTTTTGGCAAGAGATCCCATCAGTGAAGAATACTACAACTGTGAAGAGAAGGGCATCTACTGTTATGATAAGATTTTACACAATTGAACTTTCTAAAACCTCTGGTTTTGTGCTGGGGGGGAGAAGATGTAATATGTTGGTTATGGGAAATAATGTAACTGCCTTGAAATGGTTGTCAGAATGTATACTGCAGTGGGGTGTAGTGCAATAGTCTCACATCAGTTAGCTAAACTGCAAGGTCTTATTGCCAGTTACTATAGAATAAAATGGAACAGCCTGAAATGCTAAATTCATAAAGTTGATTGATTACATTAAGGTTCAACTGAATGAAAAACCTGGAAGCATGAAGACAAAGAAGGCTTTGGCAGGGCTAATCTTTGGAATGTAATCTGTGGATTGCACCTTGTCGAAGTATTTGTTTGTATAGTTGAAAATTAGGCCTGGAAGAAGCATGCAGCCTTGAACTTTTCTTATAGTTAAAAGACAGCCTATATCCAGGAAGGGCTGGGCAGAATAAACACTATCATGAAGGTGCACACACACACACACACACACACACACACACACACACACACACATATGTGTGTGTGTATATATATATATATATATATATATACACACATATATATATATATATATATATATATATATATATATATATATAGAGAGAGAGAGAGAGAGACATTTCTGTCACTCTGTTTTGGATTTAGTTTAATTTTTCTGTACAGTCCTACCTCTGTTCATTTTGACATCTTAGCTTTCTTTAAATCTGCATGTAACTGGAAGAAAGAGGCTGGAGGATGAAATTCATGAATGCCTTGCATCAGAAACAAGAAAGTTTAGGTCTGGAATATGATAAAATATGGCTGCTTGTGGTCCCTGAATTTATAACTCAAACCACTTTAAAACTGCATTTGGCTTATGCTGGCTACACCTGTGTAGGACTGCGCATCATAGCTGTATGCTAATGTTCGCTGTGACGAGCCAGATACCTTCCTGGAATGATTCTTCAGTTGCTGAAAATAGTTGCGCAGGAACTAGCTGTTTGTCATAAATTTGTGATGCATTGCAAGATCATCTAACCACCAGTTCCATATCTAACACCCTTCATAGTGATAGATATGTAATGTCATCTTGGAAAAGGACATCTAGGGTTCATAGCTGCATTTTCAGATGTGTGTCTAAAGCAGTTTGCTCCTGTCTTGTATGGGCTATTAGCATGTAATTTCCATATATGCTGTGATACTGTATCTACAGCTATGTACCTCTGGCAGCATGCACAAGTTGCATATGGATACTGTTTCCTGATTCACTTGGCTAGGCATTGCATAAGTGAGTAATTCTAAAGCAGGTTTGCTGTATACAGTATAGATCTGTTTGACACAGACTGAGCTGTTAATGAACTATATAATTAGTGCTAATCTTTGCAGCATGACTATTGATAGATCGATTACAGGTAATAATCATTTGCCCAGTACATACTGAGATCTCTCCTGTATCTCGCCTAATGTCCAGGATGCAGTCCCAGAAATGAGAAGCACACTTTATGATGGCAGTTTGTAAAACAATGCAAAAAAAAGAGGCCAGCACTCAAGTGTTATAGCATAGTGGTTTTAATCACATAGCATCATACCGGTTTCGGCACACTTGCCTTCTTCAGTGAATGAACATACTATGAGGCAAAGATACATACACACACACACACATATATATATATATATATATATATATATATATATATAGTAAATAAAACCCAACTTCCTGTTGTCATTTTCTCCAATACAATTAAAGAAAACATATAATGATTATAAATGATCATTTAATCCTGGTGAGAATAAACCTCCTAATTTAATTATCCAGTATTTTTCTTTAGTATTCAGAATATAATGCCAGACTAATTTATTAGTTTTTTCTCCCTGGATCTTATCTATAACAATGAAATGGAACTGGGCAGTATTGTGTATGGTGTTGTGTCTCTATAGGGCATTGGTTAAGCGTTCATTATGGATGCCATTATAATGTTCAGACATCCGAATACGTAGAGGTCAAGATGTTTGTCCAATGTAGAATGATGAGCAGGTACAAGTGGCCAAATATACAACCCAGTCAAATCCACAGTTACCAAAACATTGTATGTCATAAACTTGTCCCGAATTCTTCCTTGTAAATTGTTTTTATATAAATATTTACAAAAGGTGCAGTGGCCACAGGGAAATGAACCCAAAAGTTTATTCCCTGTAATGGTCGGTTGATGGTACATTGACTGTCCACTACCCCGCTTTTTGTAGTGTGCAAAGTATGATCCCAATGTTTTGCCTCTACGGTATGAAAATTGACATTGTGTCCCCAATTCCTGATTAAGCTCCTCATTGGCCAATAAGATATTCCAATGTTTGGATATAACTTCCCTGATGAGATTCACATTATGTCCATAAGTCGTAATGAATCTAATCGGCTCACATTCACCCGCATAAGTTTTGTCCTTATATGTTAATAACTGAATCCTGTCCTGATCAGATGCCCACCGGCTAGCAGATTGTATATCCTGGTGTCTGTAGCCCCTCAACTGAAACCTGTGTATCATGTCTTCCTGAGGAACTGCAAAATCTTCCTGATTGGAGCATATTCTTTCAATACACAGAAATTGAGACTTGGGTAGGTTACGAATGGTATGGTGTGGGTGCAGACCAGTAGCATGTAGCAGATTGTTATAATGGAGATATTTCCTGTAAACCTTGGTAACAAAGGAACCATCCTGTTGTTTAATGACAGTAACATCCAAAAAGTTAATACAATGAATATCACAATTCAATACCTCATTTATTTTTATTTTAAGTACTGAAAAAACTCCAACAGATATTGTTGGTCTGCACACCAACCAACAGTCTAGGTAGCTTCTCCAATGTCCATCTCATTGATGTATATATTGTGTGTGATATCGTATATCAAATGCTCCTCAAGGTACCTCATAAATATATCAACATAAATTGGGGCAAAAGATGCCCCATTGCTGTGCCCTTGGTTTGCCAATAACATTCCCCATTGAAGTAGAAAACGTTTTTAGACAGTACATGTTCGGCCATACAAAGCAATAAAGTGTTAAAACCAGCCGAATAAAGGTTAGCCCTCTCCAACCAATATTGGAGCACCAATAACCCTGCCCAATGGGGAATGTTAGTGTAGAGTGCCTTGATGTCTAGTGTGCAGAGTAACCATGTTGGTTCAAGTTGAGTTTCTGATATGATCCTAAGTAATTCAGTGGTGTCCTGAACGTGTGCTCTCACAAGCTTAATAGAGGTTTGAGATAGTATGTCAAAAAATCAGAGTGTGGTTCTGTCAAAGATCCTATACAATAGGTCTTCCTGGAGGTTTATCCAGGCATTTATGTATTTTTGGCTATTGGTATAAGATTTGTTTCTGTGGACATTCACCATTAGATGGCGCAACAAAGATTCCTTAATAATGCCTTCGACTGCTACTTTCAAAAATTAATCAATCTCCTTCTTTAAGTTAAATTTGGGATCAATGGGCATGTGCATATAGTGCTGAGGGTAGATAATTGCCTATTTCCCTCAGCCAGATAGTAATCTGTATCCATAATGACAGTTGCCCCACCCTTGTCTGCAGGAATGATTACAATGTTAGCATTATTTTTAAGTTCAGTAAGAGCTTGTTGTTCCCCAACTATAAGATTATGATGCAACATATTGGAATGACACAATCTGAAATGAAGATCTTTGAGAACAGCCTGTTGAAAGACACCAACATATTTGTTCATGGGAGGCACAAATCCTGATTTAACAAACCTAAATTCTGTGGACCTTTGAGAGGAGTCCATAGAACCAAAAAGCATTTTAAGGTTTAACCTGACACAAAAATCAAGAACATCATTCACCATAATATTTTCATCAATGAAAAAAACGGGGACATAATTAAGACCTTTATTAAGCAATTTCTTTTGTTCATCTGTTAGTACAACGGAGGAAATATTATAAATGTTATAATCATATTCTAGTGCATCAACAGTGTTTGTAGAAGACCCTCTATTGTGCTTGCATTTGTGTTTCTTCCCACCCCTGTGCCTGCTAGTTCTAAAGGGTGGTCCGCATTCCGTGGTTTCTTAGGTGTCAGTGAGGCCTGTGTGTTAAAATTGTCTGTGGCTGATGACTCATCCCCAGAGGTACCACTTGGCTAGGTGGTCATCTTCTTTAAAATGGATCTGCGTCTCTTTCTCCTAGTGTGAGTAATAGTAAAATCACCCCCATCAGAAAATTTAACATTCCTTTAGTGTTCAAAGGGCTTGCCCCTTTGGTAATCAGAGGTATCCCTGTTGAATTTATATATATTTTTTTATCTTTAATCTGTTTTTCAAAAGCCATTAGATATTTGGTCAATTTATTAAGGCATGTGATATAGATTTTTTCAAATCATCACAAGCAATCCTGACTTCCCCAACATTTTTGTTTTCTTTGGCAAAGCATAAAAATCTTTATTCCTTCACCTGTGGTTCAGATCTTTAGTTTTACAGACTACTTTGTGGTCATTTTTCTACAGTGTCATTTTTTTTTCAAAATGATTAAGCAAGCAATAATGCCCATCAGGGTGGGCATTATCAGGGAAATAACAGTTCAACAAGATGTGTTGTTAGTCCTAAGGGATGGCATTATTGTCGTTACATAGATAATGGGCCATCTGTTAATTTGCTTTGCATTTGTTTTTTATTAATATGTACTTTATATTTTAGATGCAAAATAATTCCTCTGCTTAGTGTTTCATACTTGCTCTACCATATGTAATTGTTGCTGGAGGAAGTATTTTACTTGTATATTAGTATTTAATGTCAGTATGCACACACACACACACAAAAATTACCACTACTTTCTTGACTGAGTGCACTTCAGATGGCTCACTGTGATCAAATGAAGAAAAATAATCATACAGTGTAAGGCATTGTAAGCCCTCTCCCAACTGTCCCTAATTTTACTCAGTCCTCTTAAAAGATTTGACTTTATAGCAAATCACTGAAGATTGCTTATCATCAATGAAACCAGGCCATGCAGTTTCATACTTCTTGGTCAGAAAATGCAGCTGTTACAGCCTGACCATGATTTTGAGTCTCTCCCTATAGCGTTGGCTTTATCCAGAATTCCTGAGAAAAGAAGTTGGAAGGTATGCCCTCAGTAGCAAGTAATTGAAGAATGAATAAATAAATGGATAAAATGTCAGGAAACCCTGAAAGAATGGAATAAATCTCTGGTAAAAGTGACAAATGATAAAATGAATGCAGTACAATTACTTTGAATAACATCTGATTTAATAAAGAATTACATATATTAGGGCAAATAAATTGTAGTCAGGTGGCTTGTAAAATGATTTCTAATATGTTTTTGTTTGTTTCAAAGCTAATGTTCGTAATAACATGTATAACAGACCGAGACCTAATAAGTGAAAAAAAAAAAGAAATATTGTGTTCTCCATAGCATGCAGTCTGTTTTTGATGAACTCTTAAAAGCCAAGCGTTAGGTCAAACATCTGCAGTTATGGTGGACATTTCACATGACTGTACTGCCTCTTCATGTCGTGAACTACCAAGACAGCATGTTAAAACATGTTTTTGCTAGAGATGAATGCTGACTTTCATCAGTAATAGATGGCAGCAGTAACTTTAAAGGCTTCAGGAGACAGAGAATTGAGTGAAACTGCTTAATCATGTAATTGTGTAGATAGATAAGAGAAGTTCATTGTAAATTACAGGAAACAAGTGTGTCTAAAATGGGTCAGGAAGTGGTTTACACTGCTGGATAAAGTCAAATGTCCCTCTAAACTTATGCAAGTACTTGGGCTATAGGCAAAGAATAGGTATAACAAATAATAATGTATCATGTGTGCTTTGCAGATGAAGTGTGACTGTGGCCTCGATAAATGTTCTTTTATTTTTTATTTGTTTATTTTTATTTAAATTTGTTTACCATGGTAGCACTGTGATCAAACACTGATGTTTTGGATGGAGCTTTCATAGCCTTATCAGTGTACATCATAAAATCTAAAATAGTTTTGCTAACTTTATCCCAAAATGTTATGTTTGCAGTCACCATGTGAAATAATTCCTGTCCAAAATTTGTTTTAGGAGTGCAAAAATATGTAAAGACAATGCATCTTATGAGATACAGTTCCATAGATAGCACTTTGCAAATTTGGTGCAAAAAATGTTGAACTTTGTTAAAGTTATAAGGAAGTATATGCCAAATCAAAAAGTTATAATGTTGTCAGCACAGCTTTCTACTATCCCTGATTTTGTAGGCTTTCCCTGACTTTGTCATAAATTATTGATCTGTTCCACCTAACATTTGTCTTTTTTTCTGCCAAATTGCCGAGTATTGCAGTCATTGAATAATGACGGACAGGCATTTGAGTTTAAGAGTTTAGTTTCCTAAATTGCATGCTATTGCATAACCTGTTATTGTAGCAACTTTGTACATTTCTGATTTTGGGCATTTTCCCTCGTCTCTTCTCTTTTTGGCTTGATTCCTGATGTTTGAGCTAAGTGGTTTTAGAGCTTTGTTAGTTAAAAAAAATTGTTGAAATTAAGCTTAAAATATTCATCATAGTAGTTTGTGATGAAATTTGAAGTGCAATGGAATACGTCTCTCCTTTACAGATGAAATGTTCTAACAAAATTGCCAAGTCACGCTGGCATAGCTCATGAGGTGGGGACCTACAGTTGCTACAAAGAAGGCCTGGGCTCATAATCTTACAAACTGAAGTATCTGAAATCATTTGCCGAAAGCTTTACAAAAAAATGAGAAAAAAAGGACAACGTTTTATATAGCAGTCTGCCATGAAGAGAAATATTTTCCAGTGGAGTGAAAAGATGATACTGCAAGATTGTGTAAGATAATTGTGTGGTGTTGGGGGGGGGGGGGTACTAGTTGGTAGGTCTGCAGTATAAGAGGTATGAGATGGTGCATGAAAGATGAAATGGACTTTTCCCTTTATGTAAAAACAATAAGGATACTGTCATAAACGCTTCAGCCATCATGCATGTTGGCTAGCAGTTTATACAGGAGGTAATGTAGTGACCCGCATGTCACCTTCTCATGGGATGAAAGGTTTCTTCAAACAGGAACTGAGGACAGACCCTATTGTGATTCTTCAAATGCTGCAACTGGAAGGCAACAATGTGCCCATAGATGGCAGATACTATTCCATCAAGCTGCATAGGACCAAATAAAACACTTCTGATTCTGGCATAGACTCTGTACACATGACCAATGTAAGGCAAAAAACATCAGCCCCAGATATTTTTCTTAATGCTAAGGCTTGTCCTCTTTGGAAGCAAGCGCAGTACGCATCCATTTGTTGCAGATGATTGTACAACACACATCAGAAGGGAAGGAACTTTTTTTCAAAATGAGAGACATTTCTCTTTTCTTCCAGCAAACCAAAAACAGAAACATTATTCTGAAACTGTTTGAAGCTCTTAATCATCACAGTCTGTAAACTCTGCGAACATATAAATTAAATTTACCCAAGACGTTGTGCTTGTTCCTTATAGCTAGCTGAAGTCATATACATAGTAATAGAATGAAAAACAAAGGACTATGGTGCGACATAGACACAGTCAATGGATGGCAATGCTTTTAAAGAGAGATTCATTTCTCTCATTTTTGGATATCCGTTCTTCCACAGCTGCCTACAAACTTTTATTATCCTAGTCCATAAAATGTACCCACATATAAATTACATTGCCTGTTCGTTGTGGTTAGCTAAACTAATTTGCAGAATAAAGAAATGTAAAATGGCTAAGGCCAATCAGAGACTTTACTTGAATTTATGAAGTAACATCATACATTTTGAAGAAAGAAGACAGCTGTGCCACTTAACAAATGGCTGCAAATGACAGATTCTTGACCCGTGTACTGGTGCATGTTGAAAAGGCAGAGATACTTTCATTAGCAGTTACCCAGGCTTTCATTTGCAGTTGCTCAAAGGTTATTAGCAGCAAAATAATTGTCATTATTTTTCTTCAATATGCAGACATTTGGATAGGAGCTGCATCATTCTTGCAAGCCCAGGGAGAGCAGAAGGAGGGGTAGAGAGAGAACAAAGTAAAACATTTTCTCTGCATGTACATGTTAACGCCGAGCTATAAATAACTGACCTCTCAGTCTCTACTCTTACATACCCACATTAACTAATTCTTGGAACTTTTCTGCTTAGAAATTACATCGGTTCAAATTTCTATGACCCACATTGTCGACAGTCATGTCAGAGTTCCGAAAGATCAAAACCAAGAAGGCAGAATTGTGACGTAGCTATTGTATGATCACTGATTTTTTTTTTTTTTTTTTTTTTTTTTGCAACAGCAATGGATTTGTATAACATGCCCCTGGGTATCTGTAGACCGGGAAGCAAGTTAATGGGACTCGTGCCTAGCCTTGTTTCACAGTTAATGTAATGTTTAAATCCTAAGCTGAGCTGGCAGGGAATACTAAAGAAATGATGACAAAGCAGTTATAATATATACAGAAGATTAACCGACTAATAGCAATACTCTTCCCTAAATAATTTTGCTTGTGGTATTTATTTCATGTTTTACTGAGTCAGATCCAGTAGCCATAAATTTGAGTTGTTTTGCAGGTATTTTCATGCAGAATTCAGTACTGCTGTGGAACAATTCTGCAGATATCTTCCAAAATGATAGTACTTGAGCAATCTCTAAGAATAAATGCACACGCAAACTACAGTAAATGGAAAACAAAAAAATAAATTGGAATAGTAGCATTGAATATAATTGCTGTTAATTTGTCCATTGTATGCCTTTTATTTCAGAATTTAAAACTATGTTCACTGCAGTTGTATTATGAAAACAAATAGTTTGTCATACATGTTTTTTTTTCATTCTTTCTATAAAGTGTCACAGAGTTTCTATCCCCCCAGCCCCGTTGTCTTCTCAGGTTGATATCTAACTGAATTGAATCACATGGGGCACAGTCAGGGCTCTATCCATCTACACTAGAGAGCCACCTCAGCTTAGCATATGCTTAATAACATGTCTTCTGTAGGAATTAGGTTTGTGTTAGAGAAAATACTGCAGCTATTTGTTTTTTCACCTACATTTTGAATTTGTGATACAAAAATGAACTTCTTATTCCTTAATTTATTTCTGTGTGCTTCTCCTGGTGATTTTTCTTGTGGCAGTGGATTGAGCACAACAATCTTTCCATTCATTTGCCTCAGATTCCTACTTATCTTAAGGGATCGCCAAACATTTCCAAGGAACCAGAAATGTATAAAACCATTGTGCCTATCGCTGGTCTGCCCTGCAGACCTCTCTCAAGGGTCCTCCCATGAGCAACTGCAGTGACTGCCACCTAAGGGTTTCATTGTATGATATGTGTACCATCTCATTTGGCTTCTGTCAGTTTAAAGGAGAAGTGATGCTACTGTAAGGCTTTTCTGTGTCACCAAGCTCTGCATTCTGTCTCAAGAGAATACATCCGATGAGCATGCTAAGAAAACTTGATTTTCCCTTCTTATACTTGAGAGCCTGTTTTTTCATTAACTACCTACAGATTAACCACAGATTTGAAAGGGAATATAGGCTGACCAGTAAATGTAATGCTTTATCCAAGAGTACAGCTACCATGTCATGTCAACAGCACTGATTGATTCATTGACCAGGACTACGGTCGCTACTGCAATACTCTTGTCAAACACTTTTTTTCATAATTCACAAACAAGCCCTCAATATGCTAAAATTCCAACCTAAGGGCAGCTGTCTCTTCCACCTACACCTGTAAAGTGCAAGTCCACTCTTTATTTATGAGAAAACTATGACCTCAGATTTCTTGCTGTTAATTCTGTCTTGGCAGCTTCATACTCAGCCGTGAATAAATTGTGTGGATATTGAAGGTTATTGTCAGATTAGGCCAGTACAATGACATCATCAATAGCATTGGTGTCAGTCAATGATCCCAAATGGGACAGCCTTGCATATTATGTGCCTTAGTATGTATTATCTGTCAGAACAACATTAAAACATAGTGGGGGTAAGTCACAAATGTACTGCAATATGTGTACATTGTGGTAACCTTGTCATGTTCAGAAATGGCCCTAACATGGTGCGGCATGGTGCTCCAGCATGACAATGTGCAGCACCACTTAGGGCTGGCTCCATGGCTTTGCTGAATGCTAATGAGGCAGTCCAGGGGAAGAGGTATTTGCTAATTAGCCATGTGCTTTCTGTCTACCTGGAACTGGTGCCAGGAAGGCATCTACTCACTGAGCAATTCAAGAAATTGCTCAGCCTTATAGATTATCATGGTCTGCCCCACCACATCATAGTAGTGAACATGGCCAAAAGGCCATGTTCAACTACAGAACTCAAATGTAATACAGGGATTGGAGTGTGAGGGGAGACATTAAACAAGGATTACACTAAATTTAAGTGCATAACGGCACCAACAGTAGTACAAGGATCTGGGAGAGGAAAAAATAAACACCTGGGATTACTGTAAAAAGTGACAATGGCATCAACAGCAATGGTGGGATCAGGGGGTATTGGAAGCACTTGCCACTAGGGAAACTACAATTATGCCATAACGGCACTTACAGTAGTACCGGATAAGGGGGTGGGGGAAACACTAGCTACCAGGCTTCATATATGCATCCAATAATAATACTTAAAATATTACAGGGATCAGGGGCAACACTAGATCGGGGAGCAAGGATCAGGGTGTGGGTAAACACTACATAGGGAGCAGGGGGAAACACTACATAGGGGGAGAGCAGACAAGTCGGACACATGTAAGCAGACTGGTGTGTGTGTGTGTGTGTCTGTATACTTGTGTATATGGGGGCTGAGTGACTGGTGGTTCCAATACCTACATAAGCAGCAGTTAATTACTGGATTTTCAGATTAGCAATGGTCTGCACATCATGGTAGGAATTCAGAGCCATGCAAATAAACAGTATTGTGGTTAACAAATCTCTGAATTTCAAAATCCAGGGTTGTGGGGGCAGGGCCTTTTTAGCATGAACTGTACTGTTCATCCTAGGCCCTTTCATTAATTCTAGGAAGTGTGTGCAGTTTTGAAGAAAAAAAAAAAACATTTTATTTTAAGTTACTCCTTGTCAGTGGTTCTACTGTTTACTTTTTATTATGCAGATGCCCTCAGAGTCCTATATTTGGCATTTAGATACAAAAATGGTCCTCTAACAACTGAATATGATTAATGAAATCTGCTTTATGGGGTTCAGGCACCTAGGCAGTGAGACATTTCCCTGTGGTACATTTGACTGGGGGCAACAGAAGCCTCTGCAAGTACGGCGGCTGCAACGGCCCAAAACAGTGCCAGTTACAAAAGAAAAATTAGGCCAGCAGCTGTAGCATCAGGATTTCTTTATTCTGATGATAGCGCAAGCAACATATCAATCAAGTAGAATGAGTGCACAAACCGGTTTCGGAAAACAGTTACAATGCCTTCCTCAGTGTGAAATAAACAGAATGCAATACGAGCATTTATAACCAATGGTAATGATTGATTGAATTAATACTATATAAGGAGTGTATGCTACATGATGCTACAGCTGCTGGCCTAATTTTTCTTTTGACATTTGACTGGGGACACATGGCTGAAGTGACAGTGAGCTGCAGGGAAATATGGCTGTTTGCAAAATCTCTGTGGGCAAAGAGAAGAATGTGTTGCCATGCCCACAACTTCAAGAAGCAAAGTCACAACGGGAAAATAATGTTCATGGTCCCCAAGGGAACATGAGACAGCAGGCAATATGGCGGGCATTAGCAGCTGGCTGGCCAGAGGGTATGTTGGTGACCGTACAAATGCAGTGCACAATGGGCAGTGCCTTTATAGTCAGTGTGTGTGGACCACTACCTCCTTTACATTGCCTAGGGAACGTTACCTAAAACGCGTACTGGAGCATAAATGTGACTACAGTAGCCTGCAAGATTTTCCTCCATGCTGTAGCACACTTCTACATGCTGTAGTTACATGTAGTCTACACTGAGCAGAACACTCATTACTTCTTCTGCCACCAGGCATTTGGTTATTAAAGCTGTGAACATGGCAGTATGTGCTTCTCTTTGCCCACAGGGAATTTGCAAACAGACAGATTTCTCTGCAGCTGACTGTCACTTCAGCCATGTGTTCCCAGTCAAATGTATCACAGGGAAATGTCTCGCTGCCTAGGTGCCTGAACCCCTTTTTGTAATGGTACAATTCACATCCTTGGCACTAGTTGCTTTTGCCATACACTTACAGAAATGTAATCCTTTGTCTGGCCATAATAACTTTGGACATAATGTATGTTTTTCTTTCATAAATAGGTAGAAGTGCAAAACTGTATTTCATCGTGAATTTGTTTTGATGCATTTTTGTTTCCTTTAATTTCTGTATGGCTGCAATCCATGTTTAATATTACTGATTTTGACTTAAAATGTAAATATTTCTTTTTCTTTCTTTTTTTTGTTTGTTTTTTTTTTTTTTGTTGTTGTTTTAGAGTACATTCATGTATTTATCCTGACATTTTTTAACCAATTATCCTAGACAATGAACAAAACTGCAGTACTCTGTTCCTTTGGTTCAGTCTGAATCTCACAGTACTCATAAGCCTGATACTGTGACAATACTCCGTTCTTGTGGAATGTATTGTTTGCTGGATGCTACTAACAATGTATTCCACCTTTCTTGCCAATCTCAAGTTATACTGCTGCAGTCACTTACCAAAGCAAGCCAACAATTTAGCGTTGACAAATACCTGTTGCACTTTGTACCAACTGAGTCATTTCCAGAGCGGTAGTGCCCTCGGGTCATTTTCTTCCTCTGTGATTGCCAGCACACTCCAGTTTAAACTGTACAGATTAATGTGACCAAAGGAATATTGAAAACACTTGTGGGTGTCTCAGTGTGCTGGGAACTTGATAACCTAAGTCAAGCTTGGAAGAAGTGATACATTTCACTTGTGGGTTGGTGCAAGATGGATAGGACCAAGCATCATTGGGTTATTTTACTCAGTATACACACATCAATTTTAGCACAAACTTTTGCATCCCATTTAGCAGTTTTCTGTTGTGTATCATTTTGTTTGGCTGGACTTTAAAATAGCATATTGAGCTGTGAAATGAAAGTATTTGCATTATGCTTACAGCAGCTCACTTCTCAGCATTACTGTGGGATTAAGATGGTGATAAATGGGAGAAATTCCCTCCCCTCCCCATGTAGAGGGATCCAAGTGGTCAAATTTTAGGGCTTTCTAGGATTCTCCAACCTTTGCTTGAGTAACTGAGCATGCTTATTCAGTGATATGATGTTGGAATAAAGTAACGTGTATATTGTAGATGAAATTTTGCTAATTTCTCTTTAATTAAAGCCAAGGCTCTGTGCCCACCAAAGGGGTGATCAGGTCCTATTCAAACAATTTACATAATCAAACAAGTAAACCTCAGCCATCCATGTTAAATTAGTATTTTTTAAAGAGGACTGAAATTTGTAAAGGAAACTATACTGTTTGTACAAGAAGCCTGATGTCTGTAGAATAATAAGTTAAGTTACAGTAACTAATTAATGTAAACAAGCACTGGATGAGAAACTGTCGATGTTCAAAAACAAATTAAATGTTGCACAAAAGTGCACAATTCAGATTTTATTCATTTTTAAACTGAACATTGCTTATTCTAAGCTTGCACTGGGTGCATTTATTTTCCATGACGTTGCTTTCATTCCATGTGAGTGGGGAAAAGTTTCATGTGAAAAACAAGTGGTGATCTTTCAGTTTATTCATCAGCCCCAGACTTACTGGCATGTTTACTGCAGTATTGGTAACCACAGGATTTTCCAGCTGGCCCTCAAATGTTCAAAAATGTTTGGTCTAAATTCTTTACTTCATTTTGCAAGTGTAAAAGCTACTACTCGACCATTCACCAGCATTTTGAGGTTTTCGTGCTCAAGTCTGCTTTTGTGTTTGCTAATCTTGTTAGCAACCTTCCCTTGTGAAAGAAACTCTGGATGCCGTGTGTGTTGAAGCTATCAAAAATAAAAAATAAACTGTGTTTTTAACAATAGTTCCAGTTTCTGGACATAGTGTATGTTGAAGCTATCAACAATTTAAAAAATAAACTGTGCTATTAACAGTAGTTTCAGTTTTTTGTAGTGAAAATGATGAAGATATAATTGTGAGAAAAATGTTTTTGCACACATTAATTCTTAGGTTCTCATACTTGAACTGTTTCTACTTGTTTTACAGCTAATTTTAACAACCCGCATGTAATGCCCGTTTAAATTATAAAAAATGCGTCTATGCTTATGTTTGATGATCATGTTTGGCTTATGATACAAACCATAAGCTGGGATATTTTTTTATCTTTGTAAGCTTGCCTGCATATTCAAAAAACATCTTTTTCCCCCCCCCCAACAATAAAATTGTTAGGTAGACTTACAGAGGTATATGTGGAGGAGGGGAGGGGTACCTATTTGCGGGAACTATTGCTTTAGCATACTCATCACTTTTAAATAACATAATTCCGGCCATATTTTATTTCAGAATTTGGAATAGTGCCCATCAGGTTATAATATATATAATCAGATTCTGCTATAGCAATGTCACTGTTCAGGGAAAGACAATGCACACCACCATCCCGGGGGTCTTTAGCCCCTGCATTCACTTACTTAAAATAACTCACTCAGAGAAGAAATGGGACCTCACCAAACTATGTCTAATTAATTGTCTATACAACATCTTTGACAAAAGCAGAGTATGTATTATATCAAGAGCAGGTATACACTTGAGGCAGATGGACCTGTCTCAGCAGGCAGGACTGGCCATCTTATGTAGGGGGCCCTATCAGTTGATCGAGTTTTCAGAAACTCGAACTCCATATGATTTAGATGATGTGATTGAGATTTTGAAAACTCGAAGCTTTTAAAGGGAGATCATGGTACAGTGAAGACCGTGAAATTTACCCTTTTCCTCACTGTACTAGTGCAGTCTCTGAGTTGGTATATATAATTTTCAGGGGATGTGTAGGGGGCTTACCCCCCTCTTCAAAAACGTAAAAAAGTAGAACTTTGTGGGTTGTTTTTTTTTTTTTTTTTTGATGATCACGTTTTCGGAAACTCAATCAATAGTCTCTCTGAAATTTTTTTGTATCCCAAAAGTCGATCAGCTGATATAGACCCTTATTGTAGAACAGTCATCCTCAGAGACAGAAGGAGTTGGGGATAACTGTGTACCTGCGGTCCCCACCACTGAAGACCAGGGACTACAGCACATGGGAGACATTTGGAGCCATGAGAAATTGTGTGCGTAATTTTGATGAAGCCATATTCTTGGGGAACAAAATAAAATGAAAATAATTAAATTAGAAGCCAGCTCAATCTGTAGTGCCAAGGGGCAAAGTTGTGAATGTGATATAACCCAGGATCAACCAATGATGCAGGCAGCGCGGGAGGATGAGAGTGAGCAGTAAATGCCAGCTCAAGTCATTTTTTGGGGGGGAGGGGGGGGGCTGCAGTTCCAGCTCCTTCTGCTGAAAAAATAATATGGCATGAAGGATGGGAATGTACACTTATCTTTGCCAAGCCTCATTCATTTGGTAGTCTGTGTGTGCAGAAATACACATACATATATGTAGGGAAGGACATAGCAGGCATTTGATTTCCTGAGTGTGCAAACCAGCTATTAGATCATTAAATAAAAAAAAAAAAAGAAAAAAATCCACTTATGTCTTCCTGGATAACCATGGC